>NC_066522.1:21398117-21463117 GCF_024679095.1 Eriocheir sinensis
TGGAACACCCTCTCCCTCATGAGATGCAGTGCCAATGTTTCTCTCTTTTGATGCGATCTAGCAGACTTAAATAAAACTGCCAGAAATACTGTGGGTTTGGGAAATGGAAAATGAAAACTGACAGCCAAAATTTAGAAAATAAAAAGGATTAACCCAGTAGCAGCAGGGATCATGTTTCTTAAGGTCCCTCTAAGCGAGAAAAATGAGAAACAATCATCACTCACATAAACCATTTCATAATACATATCAAAGCATTTGTGATCAGTTTATGTATCATCTATTTTGGGGGGGTTATATCATGGCACAAATTTGGCCCGTCGCTGCTACACGGTAAAGCCACAAATTTGGCCCGTCGCTGCTACCAGGTTAAGCATAAAGGATTCAAGTCTAGCCTGCGAAGGGTAACATGAATGCACTGGGTTGAGATTCTGGTGATAAAATGGAGATATGCAATACAAGAGTGATAAAAGAACACAGAGAAATCTATTTTGACAAAAATTTGAAATGGTGGGAACAAGGAATGAGGGGAAACTCTTAAGCATCTTTTCATTTAGCCTGGAGACAAAAAGCAATGCCAACACCGTCACAGCTATCAGTACGTCAGCTTCTCTAGTCATGCTGAATTGAAACTGATGCCACCCTCACCACCCTCCTCTCAGCAACATGTGTGTTAGCAAGTAAAAAGCTCCAACACATGTCTTAGGGGTGCATGATATGGCGCATTCCTAACCTCAAGTTGCACATAATTTGGATGTCGCGATCGTTATGAAATTATCACAAAAGCAGATGTACCAACCTTACTCTCATACAGCACCCTCTTTAGTAGCATGGAAGAAAATAGTTATGCTTTATATATTATTATATATACACAGTAATCCCTCACTTTAACGAACACATTAAGGGGAAGGGGATGATATTATATCCAAAAATCTGCTATTTTTATGGACAAGATAATAGCTTCAGGGCAATAAACAAAAACAGAAAAGCATGCTAATCACTGTTCCTGCAAAAGCAAACAGGAGTGGTTAGTTTCAGATGGAGAGGTATCTTGATACTTCCTCCTTGAAAGAGTCTTATGCAGGAGGAAGTACAGACAAAGGAAGGCTGTTCCAGTGTTTACTAGTGAAAGGAATGAAGATGCCCGTCAACTTCTGCATAAAGGATTTGGATAGTATAGTGATGAGCTGAAGTATAAAAATGTGTGCATCAGGGCATGTAATTAGCAAGTTCAGAAGAGCAGTCAGCATGGAAATAACAATAGAAATTACAAAGAGAGACAACACTGCAGCAGACTTTGAGAGGTAGAAGACTGTCAGTAAGAGGAGAGGAATTGATGAGACAAAGAGCCTTTGACTCCACTTTGTCCAAAGGCTTGTATGTGTGGAGACCCCCCCATATGAGATGCATACACCATACAAGGGCAGACAAGGCCCCTGTATATATGGACAGGATTTAGGAGAGGAAAAAAATATGGGGGAGATCATACAGAACACATGACTTTGAGGAAGTGATTTAGCAAGAGAGGAAATGACAATTTCTGTTAAGATTTTGAGGTCAGGATAGCCCAAGAATGTTTAGTATGGAAGAAGGGGACAGCTGAGTGTTGGGGATAGTTGTTTGGAAGATTGTGTCGAGCAGACAAAAGTTGAAAATGGATACCAACTTTTTGCATATACATAACAACTTTGTTTGTTAAATGAGCTGAGAGTTTGCAATTTCTGACCATTTTCATATATAACAGTTTCTTCATTATTTTAGATGAAAGGTGAGGCACAGCAGGACGAGAGTGGAGGTGCTGAACCCAAAAAGTTCATTAAAGACAAAATTTGTTATATTGAGGTCCGTAAAAGCGAGGGTTTACTGTATATATATAATTCTAGACCTCACTTTTTTTTTAATCCATATATCTCCAGAAAACAGGGTGTCAACTCTTAAACAAAGTGATATGAGACAATGGATAACTTTCAACATGCTTACATCTCTCATGGAAAGACTTCCTCCTCCATGCAGCCCTAACCAATGGTCACATGTTCATCTTAACAGTAACAGCCTGATATTTATATGAAATCAAAACATACATGGTTCTAGACATCTAACCAAGACTAATTTTTAACACTTTAATGGAAGCCCATAAGCAAATAATAGTTTTCTTTTCTAAAGAATTTCACTGCACAAAAAGTGAATTCTTTGGTGTTTCCAGCTGATAGCATATTCCCAATCAAGTATTCAATGTTCTCAGTGTCAAAATTAATTACTTCATGAAACATGAAACTTATAAGTAGCTCAAAAGAAGGAATAATAATTCCTTATGGAGTTCTAAAAATATATCCTGGAAAGGAAGAAAGGCAAAATTAAGTACATAAAGCATTTATGAGGTCAACTGTACACACAAAGTTGCCATGACAGAAAATAACAAGAAATAGCTGAATGTTTCCAGAAGAACTACAAACAGAACAATTGAAACCAAAGCAAGAAGAGTTCATATCAAGTATGCAAATCAAAGCTTATAAAAATACCAAATGTCCTTCAAAGAGAACTAGATAGCAAAGCTTCAACATGTTTGCCCTATCACTGTGTCAGATACAACTTGCCTCCACCAAAGCCCAAATAATGCCTAAATCTTTACGATGCCACTGCGCACAACAGATGCCCACAGCTGGCTTATCAAAATCAGAGCATCATGGAAATTCACAACTATCCCCAGAGACCATATACAAGACTGTTATACCCTCCCAGCAGGTCTGAGAGAACCCAGAATTGTAATGATCCCAGTATTTTTTTTTTTTTTTTCATGACTGATTTGTGGGAATCAATTAAAACCACATCCACAGTTTGTGATCATATCCTGTGGCATGTAAAAAGCATACATAAATGGGATGTATAGTAGACACTCTCTTCAATAACTTGGGAAAACAATCATTTCTAAGAGAAGACACAATGCATACTTTCTGAAAATCTATTTGATGGGACTGCTGTGATAACAGTTGGCAGCATATCATTTTCTGTTTATAAAAAAAAACTCTACTGACTGTAATGAAATGGATTAAATTTCAAAACGAGTTCGCGAAAACAATTATGTATAATCTTAATAATTATTGTATTCCTTTAGAATATGTTATCATGTAAAATAATCTACTTATCATGTCTCATTACAGCTAAATCACAGATATCATTCAATTAAAGGAAATTACTTGGTACAAACAAGTAAACATGCATATATGTTATCAAAACACAATATCTATAATAATTTTGCTGAAATTCCAATTAAGAACAATTTTTACAAGCAGTAGTGTCAAGTTTAATGGAGCCAGTGCACCAATGTCATCCCACAGCTGTGTGGCCACTTATGCAAATAATGGCCTGGCACAAGCACACACAACACAGTCTGTGCCTGACTTGTGGCTCCTTCCCACAGCCTCCTGCAACCACGTGGGGAAAGTAAACACAAGAGAGAGAGCCGGGTTCAACAGGAAAACTTAAATTATTTCCTACAATTATTAGGTACCACAATTTTTAATGGATACCACAAATATTGGGAAGCTACTCTACAACAACACAACTGGAAGAAATGACATCATAAACAGTAACTGACATCACCACACGGATGAACACGTCACCAGTCAATCGGCATATGTGTACGCACAACTTTGCTTGCTGCTTCACCCACAAGCATGAAGAAACTCTAATTTAACCTTATATATGAATTTTAATTTGTACTTGTCAAAATAACACAACAATCAAATAAAAATTACTAATGATTATGAAATGAAATCATAAAAATGAAACTTACGTACTATAATGCACTTGTTACCAGACTAAAAACTTAGCAACATACCTAATGTTCCCCACAGCAAGACTGAGACATGGGATAACAAGCAGCACTTCTACGGGGCAAACTGTGACATCAAAAGTAAACAAATCTTGCATGATCCATTACTGATCAGTGTCACAGGTAACTTCCTGAGTAAGAGGAACTGGCTTACTTAAGAGTTCAGGGGATATTTCATGAAAATTATGGATAAAAATTTGTCACAATGTTGCAACCCAAAAATCAGCAAAGTTTTCTTTCCTATATGCATGAAATCTACTTAGAAGCCAGTAAATACCTGACGTCTGATTCGTGAACAATACTGAAAGAAGACACACTTTAAGTGGAATTGGAAGCTTTCAAAAACCATTTTACCTACTTACAAAAAATCCTTGGTGTCAGATAATCAATGATGACAAAATGATTGTCCTACATTTGTTCTTAAAGACAATTTGAGATACCTTGGAAGGAATATTTCTTGTCTGCAACCTAATGTCTGATGTCACCATGTCTCGGGTAAATGTGCCTTCCCTATCATGGCACCCAGTGCCTGTGGAGACCCTACACTTTGACACAGGCTCTTACAAATTACTGTAAGTACAAAACAATCTAGCATCAACAAGTTACATTTGATTAAATTATAAGATTTTTATGTAGGATGATACATACATACATACATACATACATATATATATATATATATATATATATATATATATATATATATATATATATATATATATATATATATATATATATATATATATATATATATATATATATATATATATATATATATATATATATATATATATATAAGAGACCCCAGAGCTTACAAATCTTGAACAAATGTTCTTATTTAAGTCATTTGTTTTTTCAAAATCATTTACTTTTAAATGAGGCATTTAGCCCAAACCAAAATAAATATGACAAATCCATTCCCTCTCCATTCCCAGTAAATAGGTTTATGTGAACCTCAAAGCAAGCAATGCAGTGAATCAAGAAGCTTCAATCACATGGTGCGAATAAAAAAGTAATTAGCCTGACATTACGCATAACACCCCACGATAATGTACGGTATTGATTATTTACTTATAAACATTTTGCATAAATGAAAACTTAAAAGCTTTCAGGTGTAACATTTATATGTAACAATGAAATCAAGCTTCAAAGACATTTTAAAAAGAACTTGATACAGCACTGGTGTTCCAACAGGCAAAATGTGACAAGTTTTGCCAGGCTGCCAGCACCAACACCAGCAGGATTTTTTTTGTCCACTTTTCTTTATACGTGATTGTAAACATAACTGCTTTAAACTTATGCCACTTACACCATACATTACTTCACTAAAAGACTCTGATATCTGCTGCTGCTTATCAGTTTCATAAAACCCAAAACTCTCACTTAGTCTTATCCATCTGATTATTTTCTTCAGTATTCAGCCAGCAACTCGTAAGAAACTGCTATGAAATAAATATTATTATATTATTGTCAAAAACGTTACGATTCCTACAGAAAAATCCACTTGGTTCTGCAGAATACAACAGGTGCAAAATGTTGAAGTGATGACATGAGTATGAAAAAAATTTTTGAAAAGTATTTGCCTTATAATTCTAGTACAGATTATGACACTATGATGCATCTTGAGAATTGGGAAATCTTGTGAGATTCCACAATGAACATGTGACTGGAGATGGACTGCTATAGTCTTGTCAGCATTAATCTGGTATAAGTTACATATTGCATATAAACTGTATTTTAAAGATATTAAATCAAACCTCATGAAAATTCTCAGGTCTGAACCTTTAAGACTATTTAACTAATCATGCTTTCAATAATGAAGATGAGGCAGGCTAAGGAGAGAAGAGCAGAAGACAATTCACTTAGTCTTTGATTAAGTTACTTACAAAACATTCACTCGGGGTAAAAACTCTCATTATGCACATACAAAATTTTTGGATTAGACGCCATGACCAAATAAAGGCAAGATTAGATGGCTTCATAGGCCTCGTCAAACTCTTTTTCAGGTGAACCGCTGAAGAACTCTTCCAAATCATCTTTATCCTTGTCTCTCTTCTTTTTCTTCTTCTTCTTCTCGCCTTCTTTTTCCTTCTCCTTATCTTTATCTTTACTTTTCTTCTTATGTTTTCTGACAGATTTATCATCATCCTGAAAGAAACAAAATACCACACTTATTTCTGTAAGAGTCAACAGGTACAAATATTCGCTATGAAGGGTTGGGGAAGGACGTGTCACTTAAGAAACAAAGAAAACAAGTCTATGTTCATTGGAGGCATTAAATAAGATTACGAATATCACAAGCAACAACATCATTATACATCCCAGCTCTACCTAATTTGGAAATATATTTTCACATCCTTATTATATATTCTTCTTATATATAAAAACTATTTCCTACTTTTTTTCAAGATATGAATGCTGGGCCACACCTCTAACCTCTAAAATTTTCTTTCTATGCATATGAAAATAAAAGATGTATCTTTCCTACTTTTATCCATGACAAGAATGCTGTGTCACATATCTAACCTTTTCCTTTTTCTCCTTATCTTTCCTTTTTTGCTTCTTCTTGCGCTCAGCAGACTCAAGAGGACTGTCACTCCTGGACGTGCTGCAGCTATGTGGACCCACCTTCTCCAGGACCTGGGAGCCCTCAGGCAGTGGACCTGTGCCAGTCACATATACAGCAATAATTATTCCTACTCTAGTGAGGACAGGAAAGAATAGCTGGAAAATAACAGAGAAGTTCATAACCAAGAGACTCATATAAGTGCAATTAAAGCAAGTAGGCAAATTCATTCATGTTCCATACTGGTCACTGTATCAATGCTGCCACACAGAAAACTATAAAAACAGCAGTCCCAATGGGGCCATGCAATGCTTTTGGAAACTCTCTAAAAACAGCAGGCCCGATGATAGCTATGCAATGCTTTTGGAACTAACCCTCTTTAGCTTATCTCTTTAATGCTATTTGTAATTTTATGTAATTGCACAGAAACGTATTAAAGTAATTCAATCTAAACTGGGTTTGATTTTGATTTTTATGAAGACAAAAATAAGTTATTTTGCATCAAAACCTAGGCCTGAAATAAAGGAATTCAACTCAAACAGACAAAGTTACTGGCATGAAGCAATGAGCATCTTACCTTCCTCAGCATCAGAATCCTCAAGGGCAACTCCCTCTGGCATCATGCTGGATGTAGAGACATAAGGGTTAACGATAGTGCTCTCCTCTGAATTCAGCCAGTCATCTAGGTGGTCCACTTTCTCGTCCCCCTCCTTCTCCTTCAGCCCACCCATGCTGCTTGGGGTCTTGGTCTGCTTCAAGCTAAATGGATCAGCATCAGACCCCAGGAAACTGGTCTGTTGACTCTGAACATCACTTTCAGAGGAACTTGTGACATTCAAGCTCTTTTTACTAGTTCTTATGACGTCTTCGCTATCCAAGCTGTCCAGATCCAAATCTGCTAAACCACAATGAACAAGTTTTGCACTGCCAGTAGTATTTCTTTCCTCACAATACCCAGACTCATCCTTACTCTCCTCCTCCTCCTCCTCAAGCCCCACACCCACCCCTGACCCCATCTGAAGGTCATCTGGGTCAAGATCAACTTGGAAGCCTGATACCATTGGATTTCCATCACACTCATCTTCACTGGAAAAAAGATAATTAAGTCTTTATTACCTCAATGAAAACATCAAAGAAATTCATAACTATATGACTAGCAGTTTCACAAAAATACCATCCAAGTGATTAAAATTTAAGTAAGGTACCTCTCTTCCTCAACCAGTACAGGTGATGATTCTTTAATAGATAATGAAGCCACATCATTCAGGAAAGACTGGTCCAGTCTGCCACCGTCAGGAACAAAGTCATCCACAGACACAGGTTCACCAGCGACTGCAACCCCATCTGGCACTGAGATACAGTAAAGAACAGACTGTACACCATCATCAGTGGAATATCTTCCATAGATAATCAGATGAAGAGGGTAAATTGAAAAAAATACATAAATGAACATATAAATGTTCAAATTTCAAATACCTACTATCAAATCATCTGGCATCTTATACACAATGTTAGATGCACCAGGTTTGGGAGGCACATCATGGGGGAATGTGGTGCAAGCCAGGATGTTTTAACTGAAGGCAAGTAGCAACTCTCCTAGTGGTAAATCCTGGCAAGCTTCATACATGAACAAGTATGTACATCATCTGATTGTGTCGATATCATGATAAAATACTGCTTCTGTGGAACATCTCAAACATCACATATAAATGTTGTTTTATGTAAGTTCATATCTCAGTCAATATTTCCTGTGAGGTGGGAGTAGAGAGGACAGTGAAAGCGGGAGTGGTGGCAGTGTGGTTTAAGTGGAGGGAGGTGGCTAGTTTACTTGTGAATCGTAGCATCCCTCTTAAGAGCAGAGCAGGGGTGTACCAAACGTATTAGATCAGTGATGTTGCATATAGCAGAAACATGGGCTCTAACTAGAAAATTGATGGAGGTATTGAGAGCAAGTGATTGCAGAATGCTGAGGTATATGGCAGGGATCAGGTGGCAAGACAGGGTGTCCAGTGCAGATGTAGCTAACAGATGTGGAGTAGAGGACCTGGAAACAGTGCTCAGAAAGGAAAGACTCCAATGGTTTGGATATGTGAAGAGAGCAGGGGAGGATACAGTGCTGGGAGTTTTGGAGAGATTAGAGGTAGAAGGAAGGAGACCAGTTGGAAGACATAGGAAAACGTGGAGAAGGTGTATACAGGAAGACTTGGCATTGATGGGATTGGATAAGCATCGGGCAGAAGACAGTAGAATGAAGGAGAGCCATAAAGTGTCCAACCGCTCAGGAAGAGTGAAAACGGACGTTAAACGAACTGATGATGATGATGATAAGTTACGGCAAATCATCAAAGTTTGCCTGAGGGCATGGCATTGCTTACACTGGTGATGATGATGGTCTTGATTATTTCATTCTGTCTCACACAATTCTTCCACTCCAGTTAACCAGTCACCAACTCACTCACAGTTCATTACCATTCCTTAATTGCACATCCAGTCTTCATGAAGCAGAGAGATATTGATATAATCCTGTCATGAATCAAGCTACAGGAGAGTTTCCTACCTAGAATTGTCTCCTTCGGTGGGTCCTGTTCTTTCCTGCTGAATATGCGAGACATAAAGCCAGTCTTTTCCTGGGTCTTCTCCGGGCTCTGGGCAGGCTTGGGTGCCTGAGTGGTGCCACCAGGAGTGGGACTGATGCTGCTGGAGGTGTTTGGGGTCACACTGGCACTAAAAATAAGCAAGTAAATATAAACACAGAGGATCTTCACTTCTGCAGCATATTTTGTCCATATTCAGTAAGAACTTAGGGCAGATGGAAGATCTAGATGTGGAATAGTACCTTCACCACCCTTCCCCTCACCTGGCAGTTGTAGAAGTGCTGGTCACCGGAGTGGTCCTGGGAGGCTGCTTGCTGGGGGAGGAGGTCTTGGGTGATGGGACCGTGGCAGGCGTGGGGCTGGGCTGAGTGCCAGGGGATGCTGATGACAGGCTGACTGGCATTGAGGTGGACCGTGGCACACCTGAAGACAAAACAATGATGCCAAAAAAGCCACCCATTTCACCATCACTTATGTTCAGTTGATGTAAAATGTATAGCTTTATCCTCCTCCTCCTTCTTATCCTACTTCTCATTCTCCTTCTTCTCCTCCTTCTCCTTCTTATCCTAATTCTTCTCATTCTCATTCTCCTCCTCTTAACCTTATTTCTTCCACATAAAGCATGAAAGGTGTACTTAGACTTAAACATCAAATCCAATATAATCAACATTTATCCCTGAAGTCTAGTCATTGAACCAAATACTTTGCTTGCATTAATAGTGTGTGACTCACCATTGATTGTGGGACTGACACTGCCTCCTGGTACCATGGCTGCACCCTGCATCTGAGTGAAGGGAACAGTGTTTATTGGCACCGCAGCTTGGGGCACAGGACCAAGAGAATCGGCCTTCTCCCTGCGCCTGTCAGTCAGTTGGCTCAGGAAGCTGCAACAGAGGTAGTTAGACAATACTAAATATGTAGGCTGTTCAGATCATGTTGAAATCATATATAACTGTAAGAAAAGCTAATAATAGATATGTAAATCATCTAACTTAATTAAATATCACATATATTCATGTTTTTATTGTGGTTTGTGTGTGTGTGTATTTACCTATTGTTCACCTAATTGTGATATAGAGGAAGCAAGCTACACTCATGGGGTCCTCTCTCCGAATCTGTGATCCCCAACCTACCCAGTAGAAGATATGAGGTGACTTTGATAATGTAAAAAATGGCCATGTAGGTAGACACAAAACAAATACAAGCACTTACATGTCATAGTCAGCATCATCACTCTCCTGATACACATCAAGCTCCTGCACTGTGGCTTCAATTTCAGCAGTGTTGGTTTCCAGCTGCCTCAGGAGTGTGACTCTCTGCAGCTGGAGGAATGGTAGATTGAAGAATTTGTGAAGCAGCTTCAAACCATACCCATTACGCATTGACGACTCTGTGTAACGGATGTCTGCAGCTCCCTCAGGCCTGGGGAGGCAATTGTAATCAGACATTTAATATGACAAAAAAAAAGTACAGCATGAGCATGGATTAAAGAAACAATCTCAATGCATAAGTCAGAAAAGGATACAAATGTCAGCCAGCATGAGGTCTGTTCTAAAAGGAACTGATGATATTATGTCTTCTTAGAAAGCGGTTGCTGCTGGAAAGCAAGAGTAAGGCCACGTGAAGTAGTAGACCTTACTGCACATGAAAGATTTTTTGAAGACTCGTCAGCTGAGGCAGTCACTGCCAGGCAGCCGGTAAAAATGGCTGTGTAGCCTGTGATCGTTGTATTTTCGGTAAATGTCCAGAGAGTTGCCCATCTCACTGCGGTACTTCTCACCCTAACCATGGGTTAGATCTCATAATTCTATGCATTTTGAACCCCATATATATGCCTCGCAAATTGATAGAATCGCTGCTAGCGATTTTTGAAAAGTTAGTGAGTTTTTTGAGGCCGCCTCGGGGCGTCACGGTGGGGGGAACTGGGATACTTTGTTACCCCGCCTCCAAAATACGATATTACGCCTCCATATTGTACTTAAGGACACACACCTCTACCTAATACTATACCCGGCCCAAACCTTCACAAAAGCCTTTGGGTAAAGGTGCGTGTTCTAAAAAAAAAATAACCATGCATGGTGGAGCCATTAGCCCACGCATGTGAGACAGGTCCACCACACGTGTTTTTTTTTTTTAGAACACGCACCTCTACCTAATACTATACCCGGCCCAAACCTTCACAAAAGGTCTCACATGCGTGGGCTAATGGCTAACTAAGCGTACCAACACTAACCTAGCGTTCCCCCGCTAACCGGATCGTTGGCAACGCTGCTCACATCGCAATGGCGTCGCCATGTAAACACAGCCCGCGTATGTATAACATGCCTTTTCACTACCTTTACCACTTTTTCATTACTTTTAAGTTTTTCCGCTATCATATTATGGTTAAGGGACATGTATTTCGTCCAATTAAGTACAATATGGAGGGGTAATATCGTATTTTGGAGGCGCGGAGTGATTTTCAATAATTAACAAAACACTAACTTTTCAAAAATCGGTAGCAGCGATTCTATCAATTTGCGAGGCATATATATGGGGTTCAAAATGCATAGAATTATGAGATCTAACCCATGGTTAGGGTGAGAAGTACCGCAGTGAGATGGGCAACTCTCTGGACATTTACCGTATTTTCAACTTGAGTGCAATGATGTAACACATGCCTAAGGTGATCCTAACTTCCTGAAGAGTGAAGACTGATCACTGATGATGAGTAGTGTGTGCAGGGTAGCTAAATTGCCAGAAACATTGAGCCCAGAAACTCTCCATGGCAAATCTTGGGATTTTCTGGGAATAACTGGGAACCTTCTTATCATACAATGTGTATCCAATTATTTATAAGAATTTATCTCAGCTGAGTACAAAATTTACATATTTCATAGATATTAGTTGCTTAACTTAAGGATAATGATTATATTTCTATCATATTCCATATATAAAACAAGAAAAATTTTTGTTAACATGTACAAATCATAATTGTTAAGACAGGACTGATAGCACAAGAAATAATACATGGCGCTTCTGTTAGCACAGCATTTCTTCACTTGGAGTGCTGACATCCATGGAGGTGCTGAAATACACTTTAGGAGGAGCTGGAAAAGTCTTCTAGTATGTGCATTATAACAGGTTATATACTGCACTATTCGAAAGCACTACACATACCAGTATAGCTCAAAATGCCTCTGTTCCCAGCAGTAATACATATGAATGTTATTGTTTTTTTATTATGTACTTTCTTATTTTGCATGTTTTAACCTTTCCATTTAGTTTAGAAGTCATTCTTCATCCTTACCAACTAAAATATGCTAGTGATGTTTTCTTGATCCAACATGTTAAAAAATGCTCTCACACTATCTGAAAATAATAGAAGCATTTGCTAACATGGCTGGCAAGTATCCTGAATAACAAACTCTTACCTCTCCAAGCTCTCCACAAAGAATCGAACATCATCCTCAGACACAACCCTGTGGTGGCCCATGTCGCGGTGGTTGGCCAGCACCAACACGGGAATGTGGCTCGGCACGTTGACTATCTCCCGACGCACATAGTCGAAGGTCCTGCATGACATGGCCCAGCGCAGCAATACCGAGGAAAGAGAGCAGTCAGTCACTTAGAGATCTTGAGAGCACCATTAGATTGTAAAGCTCAATACAGTAATAAATATATGGCTAAACTTGATATCATTATGATTATATACCCCTTACCAGTTTTTGGTCATGTCCAGCATAAGGATGACACCATTAGTTCCTTTATACACATCAAGAAATTCTGCATCCAAGGCAGGCTCCTCAAACTCAAGGCTGCTGTTGTCCAGCTTGAGGCCTTCAATCTGGGGAATATGGTGTGAAAAGTTTATAGTTTCCAAGCCTTGACCAATGCAAACCTTCAACAGCTATATGATAAAAAATAAATATACTCAACAGTACGTCATAATGAGGCAAAAAACAGACTTGTACCTTTTTCTTTTTCTTTCCTTTGTCGACAACATCCCAAACCTCCACCTTGACAACATCATCAGTGGCCTTGTAGCTCCACTGTATGCTGGCCACCTGATGAAAGGCAAAACATTACATTATAATGGGAATACATAAACCACTAGATGACTCAGTCATGACAGCTGACACATTGCCCAATCAATTTATATTGCACAAAAACTAATTTTGTATATACTAGTATAATTATTAACGTTCTCTATACAAAAAATAAGATATTCCAACTTTAAAAAAATAGTCCAATAAATATTAGGCTCCTATATCAAAATCATAAAAAATCGTACCTATTCAATAACGGTAATGTTTTACTGTATAGCTTAATGGAACAAGAGGTAAAACAACACTTCAAAACAATGTCTTCCAACCTGAATCTCCTCTGTGGGAATGTACTCCTCATGGAAAGGCTGACCTTGAAGGCGGCGGAAGAGGCATGACTTCCCCACGTTGCGGTCCCCCCTGATAACTATTTTCACTGTTGGTGAGGACAAAAAACTATGGCATACAAGAAGTAACATACCGTAAAGGTTAAGAGCATAAGTCTACTTAAATTCTGTGCATCATGACTGTCCAGTTCATAGGGTTACCATACTACTGCATGATATTGTAAAGTATGTAACAACCAATGTATTATGATGATCAAATATGCTTGACAATATATATGTAATAAAACTTCTTAAGCAAACTTCAAAGGCAATAAAATATTTCTCACATATCTTACATAGTATTGTCATTAGATTCATCATATAAAAATTTCAAAACTAAAAAAAATGCTAAAAAAAAAAAAATTAAATAAAAAAAGATCTATATAAGGCTTGGAATGGATAGGGTGGCTGAAAAGGGGCTTGCTTGGGGTGTCTGTCAGGGGTAGAGGCAGCAAGTGAGTGAAGCGAGACACTCCCAGGCATATGCTCCCCATTAGTAGCAGATTATACCACCTCTTCAAGTCAAATAACTTCATATACCTCCTATGAATACTTGACAAACTTAAAATTAATTGTAAGCCCCCAGTGCCTAGCTCAAACATTTCCTCATAATAGCACAAGATCCCACCTAGAGATTGATTACATTGAATGGTGCTACACACACACACACACACACACATTGAGACTCAGATATGGGACCACACAAGCATACTTCACCTCCTGTATATCACAACTAGGTAAACACACACACACATACACACACCATGGATTACTGGCTTTACAATACTATCATACATTATAAAACCAAACTCACTGTTGTACTGAACCCCTCGGGCGAAGCGTCGCTGAAGAGAGGCTGCCATAGCCTGCATTCCTGGGGGAGAGGTGGTGCTTCCGGGGCCCCCCTCCCCCCTCCCCGTCAACTTGCGCAGGGCAGAAAACATCTTGACCCCTTGGCTGCTCACAGGTCCAGCCTCACAAATATGTAATTACTAGTTTGACCTTCTCTGGGATCATCATATGCTCATTTCTTCTGTAAGCAGGACCTGGCAGGAATATATGCATGAAAATAAACTTTAAGGCTTAAATTCCTACCACTTTTCAAAACATATTAGCTCATAGTTTTTAAATGGCTATTATGTACACTACCTGAATATATATATATGGGGTCTAAGTCATCATTTAAGGGGGGCCAGGTTATTGTTTTATGGCGACCTAAGTTACTATTTTTGCTAAACAAATTAATCAGATTTTATTAGATAATGAACTGGGAGCACAACAAATTATGATTATACCCCCACAACAAAGCCTAATCAACATTACCCTATCATAAACACACACACACAGACACAGATTGCCTAATGTGACAAATGGTAATACCTCTAGCATCCGTTCTGAGTCTAGGATATACACTCTAGACATGAATCTACAGAATAAATTTAGAATTGTGTCCATCTCACTTTGGTGTTTGACAGTGTGTTCTTCTGATGCATTTATACAAGCTACTCATCAAGCTGACAACTTTCTGTCACAAATCACTTTTCTCTTTATATGAATTATTTCTTTGTGATGTTATTTCAGGCAAGTGGCTGCCATTATGCCTTAACAAAGAAGTTAACTGCGTCGTTACAACCAGCAAGGTTAAATCACTAATGTTAAGGCAATAAGTCATTAATTCAATGGCACTGAGTTACTAATTCAGAGGTGACAGTTACTAATTTTGCTGTGACAAGATACAACTATATCTAGGTAGCCTACATGGGCTGGTAGTTTTTTTATAGTTCAGGTGAGGTGAAGAGGGAGTGAGAATTAAAAGAGGTAGTATCTGATAGAAATGGATATCCAGTCACTAAGAAACAAGCCAAAATAACAATACTATACAATTACACCCAATTCATGTGGCATGACATACCAACACAGAACTACGCTACATTTTCTCAACTTAGGAGAAGCCCACAACAAACTAGCAGACAGTAAACTATCACTGATAAAATAGTATGGTAACTTTTTGCCACTAAGGACAGTAAGCTACCAACGCTAAAACCTACTGCCGCTTCGGTGAGTTATTCAAAACTCATAAACGAGCAACTTATGGTGAAGGTTACCAGATCTGAGAAAGGAACAACACTGGATAGGAGAAAGGAACAACACTGGATATGAAACACTGAATACGAGAAAACAACAACACTGAATATGAGAAAACAACAACACTGGATATGAGAAAGGAACAACACTGGATATGAAACACTGAATATGAGAAAACAACAACACTGGATATGAGAAAAGAAAAACACCGGATATGAAACACTGAATATGAGAAAACAACAACACTGGATATGAGAAAAGAAAAACACTGGATGAAACACTGAATATGAGAAAACAAAAACACTGGATATGAGAAAACAACAACACTGGATATGAAACACTGAATATGGGAAAACAACAACACTGGATATGAGAAAAGAAAAACACCAGATATGAAACACTGAATATGAGAAAACAAAAACACTGGATATGAGAAAAGAACAACACTGGATATGAAACACTGAATATGGGAAAACAACAACACTGGATATGAGAAAAGAACAACACTGGATATGAAACACTGAATATGAGAAAACAACAACACTGGATATGAGAAAAGAAAAACACCGGATATGAAACACTGAATATGGGAAAACAACAACACTGAATATGAGAAAACAACAACACTGGATATGAGAAAAGAGCAACACTGGATATGAGAAAAGAACAACATGAACCACTGGATATGAGTTGGGGGAATTCCCGAAGCAAAACCTTTTCCTTCTTGTTCCCTTGTCCCGCGGCCCTCGTCACTCCACCTTGACTCTGGCACTGCAGGGCGTGTGTGCCGCTCCTCTGAGGGCTCAGCACGCCTACACGCCCACACCACACAGGCACAGGCCACACAGTACTCACCGAGGCCACATATGTCCCGCAACAGCTGACTTTGTTGACGGTCCGATTTGGTCTTGGTCTTGGGTGCCGCGCCTTTGTATCGGTCTTACTTGTAAAGAAAATAGTATGAAAAAAAGATGCCGTCCCCTGCACACAGCCATCACTCGCCTGAGGGTTGGACACACACGCCTCAATGTCCACCGGCACAGACTGAACATAATCCAGGACCCACACTGTCCATGGTGCCCCACCCAGCCAGCAGAACACTTACTGCTCCACTGCCCAAGATTCCACTCCCTCCACACCAGCCTCACGGCATCCCTAACCAGACTCAACATCCACAGGCCAACTCTAGAGGACCTGCTGGGCAGCGACACCCTCAGCCCCAACACTGCCTTCAAAGCTCTCAAGTGTACACAGACCTTCCTACAGATGTCTGGACAGCTTGACAGAATCTATAGCCCCTACCAAGGGACCCATCTTCACTACAACCACAGCAGCAAGTAACCTGTACTGCCGGGGGTTTAAAGGCCGTGGTCCCATGGCCTAACCAGCCCCCTAAAACACTGAAAAAGAAGAAAAAAAGATATGATAAGAACATAAGAACTTCCACGATAAGTGTTCCGGGGAAGGCATTCATTTTGACTCTGTACCATGCAAGAAGAGTTTTTAATTCTATTCCCTGTATCTCCATCTTTCTCATTCTTACCACACACACACACACACACACACACACACACACACACACACACACACACACACCATAATTAAGTCCTGTAGTTGCCTTTTTTTACGATCTCCGGTTTCCTCCTCCTCCTCCTCCCCTAACCCAAAGCCACCATCTAAGAGATCATCAAGTTACATCTTCTTATACTATTATCCCTAGCGGCGTCGAGGGTTGGCTTGGCGTTGTCTACAAGTCTGCGTGGCGTGTACACCATCGTTCCACAACTTTTGTTTTTCTTCCTCTACTTTGCCTCACGTATATTATCTGTTTTCCTCTTCATCTTTTTCCTCCACCTGGGTCATGAAGGCTTTGCTGATGGTGTGTTCTTCTTTCATAATCATCGTGGGTACATATCATCTATTTATAACGTGAGTATTAAATTGGTTTTGTTTTAGTGCAATCGACCTTACCCTTTGATAAGCTTGGTTCTCCGGGCTTCTTTCTTTTTTTTCTTTTCTTTTTTTTACAGCAAGGGAGGCCAAAAAGGGGGACAAATAAAAGTCTTCTCACCAACCACGGAACAATTATTTTCCCTCATTCATGTCTCATATATTCCCTCAGTGTGATCCTCATGACTCACCTCAATAATCTTACCTCGCTCCAGCTTTCCCGTCACGCTCTCCCTCCCCTCCCTTCCCCAATCCTTAGCTATATGTCTTCGCCGCCCCGTATATCATTACCGACTGGTCACGCCGCAATCCCATAAATCTTTGCTCCTACTAGTGTTTTGGTCCTTCTATGGCATACAACTCTAGCATAAGACTACTGGTCACATTCATTATCCTACTTCTATAGTCGTTTTTCTATTTTTTTCACTTCGTATGTCATGTTTTTTTCCTTGTTACGATCCTTCATGACTCACTTCAACATCTTCACTTCACTATTCATTAATCTATTGTCCTTTTTTTAACTCCGTATGTCTTAGTGTTCCTCGGTAAGATCCCTATGACTCACTTCAACACCCTTCACCTTACTATTCACACATCTATGGGTTTTTTTCCACTATCTATGTCATAATATTCCTGTAAGATCTACATGGCTCACTTCAACAGTCTTATCTTCACTTCTCATTCGTTACGTATCACATTCAGCTTTGTTTTTCCCACATCACATACGTACACTCGACTCTGGTTCCCCATTTCACTCCATATTTTCCCTGAGTGCATGAGATCACTACTTCTTCTCTCTTTCTTTTTTTTTTTACAGGAATGGTGGCAGCTCAAGGGCTAAAAAAAAGAGTGAATAAAAAAAGTCCCCAACGGCGCTGCTCCTGCAAATCGTTTTCAATAGAAGAATTCACGACAGAGAGGCCGGAGCAAGGAGACTATAGTAATATATATCGTCTTCTTAGGCCAGAGTCATTTGGTGAGGTGTCTTGATATGGCCGTGTCTGCCCTTCATCTCACTCCACTTTAAGCTGCGTGTTCCTCCTCCTTTCTCAGTGTCTATACATCTTCGTCTCGTTTATCATCGCTGGTCTCGCCGCGGCCCCATAAATCATTGCTTCCAGTCTTCTTGGTCTCCCCTTATCGCATGCAACCTTGAGACTGCTCGCCACATTCGTCATCCACCTTGTAGCCATTCCCAACATCCCCGATCCCTACCTCACGTTCCCCTAACCCTGCTGGTATTAAAGATGAGTGTTCAGATTTCCCCTTCTTGCTTTCCTTCATCTTTTTGTCATATCTTGAACCTGTATGACTTTATTTTCTTTCCCCTCGGTACTCATCGTCACCTCTGAATTATCTTTTAAGTCTCATTCTCTTCCCTGTCTTGCTCTACATCACCTTCTATATTATATCTTGAACCTGTATTACTTCATTTTCTTGTCTCGCGCTAATCGTCATGGACACTCTCAATTCTCAACCTCTTTATTTTCTTTCCCTTCGCTGTTCATCGTCAACTCTGAATTCCCTTTAAGTCTCATTCTCTTTCCCGTCTCTCTCTACGTCACCTTCTATTATATCCCGAACCTATACTGCTTCATCTTCTTTCCCCTTGCTGCTCATCGTCACCTCTCGCTTCTCTTCATTCTCAACCTCCTCCTCATTGTAAGACCGTCGGGACTGAAGGCGAATATATTAATCTCCTTTCCTCCTCTATTTCATTTCCTCTTCCCTCTCCAACGTGCCTGACCTCATCCTTCACCTCGCTGCTCCCCGTCACATCTGGATTCTCCGTGTTTATTTTAGTCGGCCCTTCCCGCTGTGGACTCTCTCTCCTGTCCCCATCGTCGTCAAAGTGAGTGATGGGTTTATTAATTGCACACCAAAAATATATGTAACAGCAAAAATAATAAGGGAGGTGCTTGCCATCCCAACACCCAAGCAAAATAGAAAGGCAAGGAGGTTGTATAAAAGTATAAAAAAAATAATAATAATGCAAATTCAGTCCTAGGAATTACTGAGAAAATCCAGGGTAGGGTTTGTCAGAATTACGAACGTGTATCCTCGCGCTCTTGGGATCTAATATAGGCTATTCACTCTCGCCATATCTTTTGCCTATCATTTATCAACACCATTTTATCATCCTTGAATAGCATCTGACACTGTTTTCCATCCTCGACCCCTAGCCTCAGTACCCTCGGAGCAACGACAAAGGAGAGGGATAAATGTCACTATATATCTGGTGGTGCCCAATTTCTTCCTCTCTGCCGTTATGTAAAGAGAAGGAACGCTGTGTAAGTATTAGTAAGGGGTATTTAAAGGACTGGGGAAGAAGTGGGGAAATAAAAAAAAGGATTATAAAAGGCATAGGTCAGTATTCTTAGACGCTTTAGCTATTTCCAAAGGTCAATAAGGAGATCAATTGCGTTCCAATGAGTATATTTTTTTTACATCAGAGGGCACGGCTCAAGGGCAACAAAAAGGGTACAAAAAAGCCCGCTTCTCGCCGCTCCCATATATGTTATAGGTTCATGGTACAAAAGAATGATCGAACTACCAGAGGAGTCATAAAACTACATCTGAAAATGCCCAAAACTCCAACGAAACCCTTGTCAAATGTGTGTGTGTTTGGGCTCCGAAATGTTGACTAATATAGCCCATAGAACCAAGCCAAAAAAGTTAAGTCAAAGGTTGGAGATTAGTATATATCCTTAGCGTATAACCATCGCCATCTAGTGCTATTTTTCCGCTATACCTTTCCTCATAAACAACGGTATACACTCTCCCTCTTGCTACCTTATAATGTGAGGTCTCCATCAGTATCAATTATTATTTTTTGGCTATACCTTTCCTCACAAACAACGGTACACACTCTCCCTCTTGCTACCTTATAATGTGAAGTCTCCATCAGTATCAATTAATTTTTTTTGCTATGCCTTTCCTCACAAACAACGGTATACACTCTCCCTCTTGCTACCTTATAATGTGACTTCTCCTCCGTCAGTATCGTTCCTTATTTTTCTTGGGTTTACGCTGATGCAGGATGGAAACTAACAAGATACACGACTCCACCGCTACGCAAGATATCGGGTTAGCGAACACACATTTTCTCTCGCTATCTTGTCATGTGGCTTCTCAAAATGAATCTCCTCTTTCTTATTAGAGATGCAGACTGGGAGCTAATAAGACATCCGATCCTATTAAACAACCCATCGAGTTAGGAAGTACAGCCAAGTCCATCAATTAAAGAGTATTTCCATCCCTGTATCGTTATATCACTTTTCGCCTCACAGTATGGCTCTCAAGATTCTCGCTATCAGGGTCATATTTTGAAACATTTCGTCGCTCCAGCACACGCATCTGACAAGGCTTTCGGAAGAGTTATGGGCATTTCCATGAGTAGTTTTATGACCCTGGTGGTACTCTGGCCAAGCTTCTAAACCATGAACGTAAAAGAACACTCATAATAAAGCGATTAATCTTTCCTTCGGCCTTTGGAAATTGTTAATGTTAGAGGGGGGAGCGCATTTGACAAGGCATTCGTGAGAGTTGAGGGCTTTTCCGTGAGTACTTATTTGACCCTGGTGGTAGTCTGACAAAGCTTCTGAACCGTGAACGTTAAAGAACACCCATAATAAAGCGGTTAATCTCCCAGTCGGCCTTTGGAATTTGATAATGTCAGGGCGGGAGCGTCTGAGCATACCGCCCGACCGACCTATTTCCTAGCCGCCACAGATCGTCTCTTCTTTCCTGCTCTTCGGTAATGGGATCTAAATATAGCACCCACAACCCTGACGCCAGTCCTCTATCCCTTCGCGAAGCCGTACTGCGTTTAATTAATTTCGACCGTCCGTCTTAGTAATCTCGTCTATCACCTTCACACACACACACACACACACACACACACACACACACACCACATAATGAAGTCTTTCCACGACTTTTCCTCTTATTTCCTCCCTCTTTCCTTTCCTTTCATTTGATCTCCGGCTTCCTCCCCCCCCTCCTCCTCCTCCTCCTCCTCCTCTTCCCTTCCTCTTCCTCCTCCTCATTCCCCCTTCTTATCCTTCATCCGAGAAAGGATCAAGTTACATGAGCTGCAGTAATTTCTCTCTCTCTCTCTCTCTCTCTCTCTCTCTCTCTCATCCGGGTGACAGGTTACAAACTGGACGGGTTTCCTCCTCAAACAATCAGCCGTCAGCTCTGTTTGTCTGTCCCTCTCGTTTGCATTAATAATCACGAGCTTGGTTCACATTCTCAGCGGCAAGAATGTCTCCCTCCTCCTCGCCCCGCCCGTCCGGCTCTTGATAATCTTCTCTTTTTACCTTCTTTTTACCTTTTACCGACGACGCCACGAGGAAAATCATTGCTATCAAGTGTTATTTTATATTATCTTCCTTCGTCTTGACTGGGAGCCTTTCTGACCTTCCCTTTGTAATGAGTATGTAAAGCGGTGGACGTCTTTTCTAAGGAGTGTAAAGTATCATCGCCAGGAATAAGTGAAAATCGAAGAATGGTGATATCTGCAAAAACTGATATATACTGCAGGCATTTCTTAAAGGACACGGAATTTTTGTTTTATATGGGAGGTTTTTGCATATAGGGGGGGGGGGGGAGGGAGGGGCGTGTTTCAAGACCCGTGTCGACTATTCCACTTTGTTTCGTGTGCTCGGACGTCCTCCCTCTGAACGAAAGCTTAAGTACAAGACCGATAAAAGGTGCAACGTAAAACATCGTCGGAGCGAGTATCGGAGCCGCATTTTCCGATATCTCCCAGGAAGCCGCCGCTCGCCGCCCCCTGCCCGAGGAGTAATAAAGGGGGAGACACGCCAGGCAGTGACTCCACACATGCCAGGAGGTAATTACGCGTCGCCAAGGAGCCCAAGAGGGAGCGAGCGGCGCGGCGCTGACCCGGCCCGGAACTCTGACAACCCTCGCAGCTCAGCCGTGTTCCAGGTGTTGCCAGACAGCTCGCAATATTCCCTCCCTTCCCATCCACCCTCCAGTGTTTCCTCGTACATATTTCACCCTTAAAATATACAGAATTCATAGGTGAAGTAAAATATCCTGGTGGCTTTGTCTGGGGGAGTCGATGAAGAGAAATAAATAATAACGCACGGCACAGAAGCCTCGTCGGCGCATGTGCGAGGCAATGCGCTCCAGTAGACGGCCTGGAAGTCGGCTGCAGAATCTGGGATACGGAATTCCAGGTCAGAAACACGTAAATTGCAGTGCACCTAACCTTGCAGCGGACCCAAGTCGACGATGAGGAGGTGTATGAGCGAGGCAGGACGTACTATGGCCTGCCATGCTCCGCCAAATCGATAAAGTCACAGGCCTGGCGGGTGAAACGGACGAGAAACTCCCTCCCGTGATTCGTCAGAGGAAAACGCTGGACTGTTGTCCTCGCGATGATGCCTCACACCCCCCCACCAGCGCCACCAGCACCGTCATCCTGCCAAGTGTACCGTGTTAACATATTCCTGCCGTGTGTCCACCTCGTGTAGCCGAGCCTAACGTGCCACTAACAGCCAAACAGAAGCCCCTTGTCCTGAACAGTGAAGCCCTCCCTCTTCCCCTCTTCTAACTCCTCTTCTCTCTACTGAATAAAAACTGACTACAATCAATTACGCTCCAGTCACACAAGCTTCTCGACCCACATAACAAGACTCCTCCAAGATCATGTGGTGAGTAGAATATGTATGTGCATGAGTGTACTACTACGTTCGTGTAAGTATGTGTATGTGTGTGTATGTGTGTCTTATGCCAGGGCGCTGCTTTACCCACCCTCACATCGGCAGTCTCCACGCACGAAGTCCCATTCTGAGGGTCTTGAGTCTACTATTGCTATGTCAGAGTCCCGTGACCACCCCATTGATCTGTGCTGCTGCTTACCTCCCTGCCTGGTGACGCGGGGGGCTTTGCTGGAGTGCGAGGCTGAGATTTGTGAACCCGCGGAAGGAAGATTTGTGTAACCGCGAGGTCGAAATTTATGTACCCAGGAAAGAACAAACTGAGCCTCTGGAAGGGAGATCTGTGTATACCCGCGAAAGGAAGACTGGTGTACCCGCGGAAGCAAAGATCTGTGTAGGCACCCGCGGAGGAGAGATTTATGTCCCCGGGGGAGAACGAACGGAGCCTGTGGAAGGGAGATTCATGTGACCGTGGAAAAAATAAATGTATGCCCGCGGAAATAAAACCCCGAAGTGTGTAGCGTTTTTGGTTGAGCGAGTTGGTTCTGGTTCTGGTTGGTTTGGCTGTCGGGAAGTGACGGAAATGGACACTTCTTCCCCCCCCCTCCCCCCCCCCACACACACACACAAACATACAGACAAACAAGCAAATAAACATGAAACGGAGTACAGTAAATGTTGATAAAAACGAGAACAATAATAACAAGATACAATTAAAATAACTCTTCCTCCTCCTCCTCCTCCTCCTCCTAGTACTACTACTACTACTACTACTACTACTACTACTACTACTACTACTACTACTACTACTACTACTACTACTTCTCGTCCTCCTCCTCCTCCTACTACTACTACTACTACTACTACTACTACTACTACTACTACTACTACTACTACTACTACTACTACTACTACTAATAATAATAATAATAATAATAATAATAATAATAATAATAATACCACCACCACTACTACTACCACAACAACAATCATAGCAACACAACCCTAATTATTTCTCTATTAATAAACCCTACACACAAAAAAAGCATCTCCAGACAAACTAATTAGATGCAGCAGTGAATACATCAAAGAGACAGATGATTAAATAAAGACCCGAGACGCATTATAACCCAGACAAGAGATTACACGTGATTGGAGCTTGAGCCTCATAAATATAAATATGAATGTCCCCTCCCCCGTGTGTGTGTGTGTGTGTGTGTGTTTAGGAGTATTTTCACGCCTTGCTGCCTTGCGTGTCGAAGGTTCATTCCTCAGCAGCTGTGTCGTGACGGGGCCGGAAGTGAACCCTTGAAATTAAGCGATTCTGAACCCAATAACGATGATGATAATGATGACGAGAGAGAGAGAGAGAGAGAGAGAGAGAGAGAGAGAGAGAGAGAGAGAGAGAGAGAGAGAGAGAGAGAGAGAGAGAGAGAGAATGTATGTATGTAACCATATCCTAATGAACATATATGTATACCCCAAAGTCCATGAATTTATCCCTAGGTGTAAGTCAAACCTCAAGAGAATATTTATACACGTTGGGTAAGGTTTTTGTCCATTTCTGTGCTAATAATTGATGTCTAATGATGAAGATGGTACCGATTAGCCCTCAGCTCTATAGATTCGTCCTTAATTATACGTCTATCCCTGTAGATCTAACGTAATAACTCTGTGCTCCCCTTTTTACTTTGTGTCACGTTAAAAGACATGAGACCTTACTTAGGAAGCAGGCGTGGCGTGTTGAGATGTATCGGTGTGTCAGGGATTGCCCAGGCCACTCAGGTGCTAATGCTGTGTCTTAAATGTGCTACAGAATCCTTAAGAAAGTGCACGAAATGTCAATGTATGCATACGTCTATAAATCCTTTTCGGCCTTGTTGTAAGGGGTGGAAGCGTCTGAACAATACCAACCTAGGAATGCGGAAAAAGGATGAAATAAGGGATATGTTTCGGGGTCACGACGTATTTCCAGCCCAATTTAATGGAATTACACGACAAGACTCGAGTTCGAAGTTGAATATATTCCCCAGACATTGTTTGGAAGGATGGACTTGGCAGAGTTAGATTGTATCTGCCCATCTAAACCCCGGGAGAGGGAGGGAGGGAGGCGGGGGGGAGAGGGACGGGGAGGGAAGAGAGAGAGAGAGAGAGAGAGAGAGAGAGAGAGAGAGAGAGAGAGAGAGAGAGAGAGAAGGAAGGAAGGAAAGAAGGAAAGAGGAGAGAAAGAAAGAATGAAAGAAAGATGAAAGAAAAAGAAAAAAACGAAAAGAGAAGAGAAAGAAAAATGAAAGAATGAAATAAGAAAAGAGAAAAAAGGAGAAAGAAAGAAAGAAAGAAAAAAGAAAACAGGAGAGAAACAAGGAACAAGAAAGGAAGTAAACAAGAAAGAGACAGACAGACAGACACAGACATAGACAGACGGAAATGCCGATGCCTTGAACACTGTCAGGAGGGAGGGGAGGATCAGGACATCTCTAATACCGAATCTGACTCCCTTTCGTCTACTCTCACCGCTCTCTGTTAGATGGAGCGCCGCCAGGGAACTCTTTATATATCTTCCTTTTTCTCTTCCTTTTTTTTTTTTTTGCCCTTGAGCTGCCTCGTTTAATATAAAAAAGTAAAGAAGTATAGAGACAGACAGAGAGACAGACAGACAGAGAAAAAGCAGGAATGAAGAAAGACAGGTTGGGAGAATATAAAATCGACAGAAAATATTTATGTGAGTGAAGGGAAGGTTGAAAACTGTAAAGAAATAAGAAAAGAATACATAGAGAGAGGAAAAAGATGGAGGAATGAACACACACACACACACACACACACGCACACACGCACACACATACACACACACACACACACACACACACACACACACACACACACACACACACAGACAGACAAGCAATCCCAAACACTCATTAAAACTGACAGAAACAAAACAAGCACGCACGAAAGACAAGAGAAACACACACACACACACACACACACACACACACACACACACACACACACACACACACACATTAATCAAACTAAACTCACACCGCTCCCCCCCAAAAATTAAATAGCAAGTAAAAGATGAATTTCGAGATAAATAAAAATTGCCCCCCTTCCCCCCCCCCGCCCCCCAAAAATAAAAAGTTACTCAGGCGCCTGCAAACTGAGCCTAATCTTCCTTAATCCGAAACCTGATCCCCTTCCTCCCTCCCCCCTAATGCTCCTTTCACCTTTAGCGCCCCCCCCCCCCTCCCTTCTCCCTCTCCTTCATCCTCCTCCTCCTCCTCCCTTTCCTTCCTAACACCCCCACCCTTCCTCAGCCTCTCCCTTCCTCTCCCTCCTCCCTTCTTCACTTCCTGTTCCTTCCTTCGTTCCCCTGAGGTTCAGTTGGCGTGAAATTATTTAGATGGGAAACGAAGAATGCGAGAGAGAGAGAGAGAGAGAGAGAGAGAGAGAGAGAGAGAGAGAGAGAGAGAGAGAGAGAGAGAGAGAGAGAGAGAGAGAGAGAGAGAGAGAGAGAGAGAGAGAGTGTGTCTGTGAGTGTGTGTGTGTGTGAGTGTGTGTGTTTGTGCGTGTGTGTGTTGGTTTATGCATCAGGTTAAAGGTGACATATATATACACTGACCTACCTACCTACCTGACCCCCCCTCCCTCCCGCCCTCTCTCCCTCCAATGCATCCTTCCCCTCCTACCCTCCCCTTCCCTTCCCTTGTCTTGCCGCGCCCTTCTCTTGTTTTCCCTTGA
This sequence comes from Eriocheir sinensis, assembly GCF_024679095.1. Classification (NCBI taxonomy): domain Eukaryota; kingdom Metazoa; phylum Arthropoda; class Malacostraca; order Decapoda; family Varunidae; genus Eriocheir; species Eriocheir sinensis. The sequence goes on from NC_066522.1 coordinate 21,424,984, forward strand.
CCTCGTGTGTTCTCTTCCTCTTCCTCTTCCTCTTCCTCCTCTTTTTACTTTGTTTTATTTTTCTCATCAGTATTATTTTTTTTTCTCTCTTTTTTTTCACCCTTCATGCAACAAGTACTATTTTCTTCCTCTTTCTACCGTGCCTTTTCTCTCTTCCTCTCCCTCTGTCTGTCAATAATTCTCTCTTTTTTTCTTCTTTTCTCCTTTTTCTTACTTGTCTTTCCTCTCGTATGTTCTCCTTTTTCTCTCTCTCTTTCTTGGTCACATTCTCCTTATTATCACATTTTGTTTTTACTGCATGTCTCTTTCCGGTTCTCCTCCTCACCGCTTCTTATGTCTCCTCCTCCTCCTCCTTATCCTCCTCCTTCACCTCTTCCTCCTTCTTAACATCTTCCTCCTCTTCCTCCTTCAGTTCTTTCTTCTACTCATCTTTCGCCTTCTTTCTTAATTTATATCTTTCTTTTACGACTATTTCACCGTTTTCCTTCTTCTCCTCCTCTTCCTCCTCCTCCTCCTCCTCCTCCTCCTCACAGCATTACACATCTTTTTTTCTTTTTCCTTTCTCTCTCAGCCACACCAATGTAAGCCAGGACCTGAATGCAGCGGGGTGTATCATAACAGACTCCCAAGTGCTGCTTCATAAATAATTAAGCGAGTAAATAATTGTACGAAGTTGATGCGGTTCATGACTCGGGTAGAAGAATTTTATGATTATGCATAGAGTGAGGTTGTATGTAATTTTAATGTTCGTTCTTTTCCTTCCCCTTCCCCCCTCTTCACCTCTCTTTTTCTGTATTTCTATTACTCTCTGTTTATCTATCTATCTATCTATCTATCTATCTATCTATCTTTCTTTCTTTCGCGGGCTTTTTTATCATTGTTTTCTTTTTTGTGCCCTTGAGCTGTCTCCTTTGTTGTAAAAAAAAAAAAAAAACATAACTGTCTATCTTTCTATCTATCTGTCCATCTATCTGTCTGTCTATTATATATCTATCAATCTCGTCCGAAAAAGTGGAGGAAAAAGAAAGAAAAAGAAAAAGATGATTATTATGGTGAAGGACAGGGAAGAAAGAGAAGAAGGATTAGCGACATAAGGATTACCAGAGGGATTAGCAGTTTGACAGAGGGATTAACAAAACTAGTACATACCGTGCTATATATCCATTGATTAAACAAGGCATATTTTGACAGCATGTGCGTAGGACCGAGAATGCTGAAAATCTACTTATGCAATGAAAACTGAAAGGGGGGTTGCGAAATAATTCATATCGAGCTATATATCAATTACGTAACTATGGTTTGATTGCAAGCGTGGTAATCTGAGGGTGCTTAAATTCTATTGCTAATGTATTGGAAGCTGAACAAGGGAGAGCAAGATAAGTTATACGGTGTTATATATTTGTTAAGTAAATGTATTCTGAGTGCAGGCGAGGGGATTAGAGGGTATTTAAAATCTATTCGGAAGCTGAGAAATAGAGATCACAGTAAACCAGCATCTTCTCCCTCTCCCTTCCCCCTTTCACCTTCGTCTCTCCCCGCATTTGCTTTTCTCCATCACCTACGTTTCCCATTACCTTACCCATCAACCTCTTCCCTTCCCTTCCTCAGCCTCCCCACCATTCCTTCCTTACCCCCTATATTACCTCCGTCCCCTCCAGCCCTTACTTTTCCCCATCACTTACCTTCCCCATTACCTTACCCAGCACCCTCTTCCCTTCCCTTCCGCAGCCTCCCCACCATGCCTTCCCTTACCATCCCCATCCCTCACTCTCCCCTTCCCTTTATCTACCTCAATCTGCAGATAATATTCAGTTGAAACGCGAGTAAAGGAAAATTATACGATATGAAACAGCTGCAGAAACGAAGCTATATAATTAGATGAGCAAATGATAACCTCGATGAAAACGCACCCTGGGAATGACCTCCACCGCGGCCAGGACCTGTTTGCGCCCTACACCTTTACCGAGCCCGCCCTGAAGCCCGCCCCGCTAAGCCCGAACACGCTGGAAAAGCCGTTGGTAAAGCGAAATTACACAGTGGACGGCGGAGTGAACGGACTACTGATTGGCCTGATGAAAGAATGAGTGAGGGATGGAATGATTTGTTTAATGAATGAGCGACAGGAAAAAGGAGGGAAGAAAAGAATGAGTGAATGAAGTGACAACGAATGAATTACCTTAGTTGATGTATGAATATAATAAATGAATAGATTTTTAATTATCTACTCCTGCTGCGTTGGCCGTTGAAAAAAAAAGCTGGTGTATAAAAAATAATGATTGGATAAAATGAAAAAATAAAATAAAATGAAATAAAGTGAAAATAAATGAAGAGAAATAACACGAAATGGAAAAGAAAGAGTGTGAAGCAATTCCTAAACAGAGAAACAACAACAGTGCAAAAAGATGTAGCCTATTTACACAATTTAGAGGCAAAAGAAAGAAGCGAAAAATGAAGACACGTGAGAAGAAAAATAAGAAAGAAAAGAAGAAAAGGAAAAAGTAAATAACAAAACCTAACTTTGCCTTCTTGCTTCAGATAAAAAAAAAAATGCAAAAAGATGTACACAATTTAGATGCAAAAGAAAAAAAAAACGAAAAATGGAGATACATGTAAGAAAGAAAAAAATATATATACACGAAAAAGAAAAATAATAATAATAATAATAATAATAATAATAATAATAATAATAAGAAGAAGAAGAAGAAGAAGAAGAAGAAGAAAAAGAAGAAGAATAAGAAGAAGAGGAAAAAAAGAAGAAGAAGGAGAAGAAGAAGTAGAAGAAGAACAACAAGAACAAGAACAAGAGAAGAAGAAGAAGAAGAAAAAGAAAAAAAGAAAAAAAAGGAAAAAGAAAAGAAGAAAAAAAAGAAAGAAAAAAAGAAAGAAGAACCTAACTATGCCTTCTTGCTTGAGATGATAAAAAAACCACATAAGGAATTCCGGGTAGAGCGAGTATCAGAGCACACACAAAGAGGCGAGATTACGCAAACTGACAAGCGACGGAAAGGAAAATTTTAATAAGGGAAAGCAAACACTCCTGAGCGGGTCTGGTAACACTGCACCAAAAAAAAGGAAAAAGGAAAAAAAACTAAAAAATAATCAGACGTCAAATGCAAATACAGAGAGAGAGAGAGAGAGAGAGTGTGTGTGTGTGTGTGTGTGTGTGTGTGTGTGTGTGTGTGTGTGTGTGTGTGTGTGTGTGTGTGTGTGTGTTCTTGAGCTGTAAAGTTAGTTGAGGCGCTCTTAAGGGTAGTTTCCAAGTATACTCTCTCTCTCTCTCTCTCTCTCTCTCTCTCTCTCTCTCTCTCTCTCTCTCTCTCTTTTTTTTTCGTTTCACCCTTGAGCTTCCTTTGATATTAAAAAAATACATACAACAAAACAAACTAAGTACTAATTGGAATAATGATAATGCGCACATACTAACTAATTAATGTACCTAAACAGACACAGAGGGTAAGGTAAGATAAATATTAGGTAGGGGGGAGGGTAAGGTGGGTAGCAGGCAGGCAGATAAGGGTAAATTAAGGAAGAAGCGAAGGGTCAGTCAGGTATCAGGGAGGCAAGTATTGGTAAGGTAAGGAAGCATCGTATAAGGTAAGAAAAAGGGGGGGGGGGGTCAGAAAGGTAGCAAGCAGGCAGGCAAAAGTAAGGGAGAAATTAGGCAAAAAGGAAAGTGTCAGAAAGGTATCAGGGAGGCACGTAAGGATGAGGTAAGGGAGCATCATAGAAGGTAAGAAGGGGAGGATCAGGTAGGTAAGGTAAGGGAGGTATTAGGTATAAGAAGTGAAGTATCAGAAAGGTATCAGGTGGGCGGTAAGGTTAAGGTAAGGGAGGAATCAGTTGAGAAAAAGGGGAGGAACAGCAGGCAGGTATCAGGCAGGCAGGAGAGGATAAGTGAGGTATTAGGTAAGAAGAGAAGTATCATAAGGCAGGCAAGGTTAAGGTAAGAAGGGGAGGAACAGCAGGCAGGTGAGGATAAGTGAGGTATTAGCTAAGAAGGGAAGTATCATCAGGAAGGGGAGAGGCAGCAGGCAGGTATCAGACAACCAGGTGAGGATAAGGGGAGTATAAGGTAAGGGAAGTATCATAAGGAAGAGGAGGGGCAGCAGGCACGTATCAGGCGGGCGGGCGGGCGGGCAGGTGGGAGAGGGCCGGCGTATGGGATCGAGTCACTTTAGGTAATGGGAGGCTAAGCAGGGTTAAGTGTGATTGGCTGTGGTCACGTCAGGGAGGAGTTCGACGCTACACCAAGACTTCTTTTCTCTCCCTCGCGCTCACTCACTCGCTCTCACGCTCTGGTTTAATTAGGTTAACGAGGTATAAAAATCTGACCTCACGTATTTACTGCAGTGTGTGTACAATGTTTTTATTTTTGTTTAGGGGGGAGGGAGAAAAAGTTTATGTTATGAGGTATACTTTTTGAACACATATTTTCGCTTGTTGTTGATGCATTAGGGGGTATGTTTTATTCACGTTTATTAATGATGATAATAGTGAAAATAAGAATAAGAATAGTAATGAGAAGTAGAAGAAGGAGAGGAAGAAGAAGAAGAAGAAAAAGGAGAAGCAAAAGAAGAAGAAGAAGAAGAAGAAGAAGAAGAAGAAGAAGAAGAAAAAGAAGAAGTAGAAGAAGGAGAGGAAGAAGAAGAAGAAGAAAAAAGGAGAAGCAAACGAAGAAGAAGAAGAAGAAGAAGAAGAAGAAGAAGAAGAAAAAGAAAAAAAAAGAAAAAAAGAAAAAGAGCAGAAGGAGGAAGATGAAGAAAACAAAACAAAAAAAAAGAAGAAGAACGAAAACAAGAGGAAAAGAAACAGAAATAAAGAAACATCCGACAATAAGAACATTAGCAGCAATAATAATAATAATAATAATAATAATAATAATAATAATAATAATAATAATATTAATAATAATAATAATAATAATAATAATAATAATAATAATAATAATAATAATAATAATAATAATAATAATAATAATAATAATAATAGTGTAAATGAACGTCCACAATAATTTCCAGGTCAACTTTTCTTTTCTTTCTGACTCGCCATCAAATAAAACTTTCCTTCCACGGGCAACTTTTTTCTTCCTTCTTTTCTTTAATGTCTTTTTTATGCTTTCTTCCAGCGAGACTTTATTCCTTGCAGCCTCTATTGTCTCCTTGTTTATTTGACCTTTTCTTCTTTTCTTTATATTTTTCATTTTCTGCGTTTAACATTTATGGTTTTGAATATAACTTGTCTACGTCATGAAACTTTCTCTATATTTTTTTTTCATTTGCAGATCTCATTTCCCTCTACTAACTTATTATTTTCTTTGTTTATTTGTTTGTTTTCTATTTCATCTGTTACTTTCTCCTATAAGTTCATGGGGTAGACAATTTCCTCTTTGTAATCGATTATTATTCTTTTTTATATTCTGCAGATTTTATTTCCCTATTCTAATTTCTTGTTATTTTGTTGTTCTTGTTTCGTCTCCTCTGAGTTTCACCTTTATACAACTTATCTATATTATGAAACTTCTCTTCTTATTTTTCTTTCTATTTTATTCCTGCTGACATTTAATTTCCTTCCTCTCATTTCTCCCTTATCTATTTCGCGCACTTCTTCTCCTTTTTTTTTCAAGCTTGACATTTACAGATTATATATTTTCTCCACGTCATGAAACTTTCCTTCCTAGTCTGTCTATTTTTCCTTCCTGCAGACTCTTCATTTTCTCTCTCTAATTTCTCCTTGTGTTTTTCTTATTTTTCTCTTTTTTTTCAAGCTTGACATTGAGGGTTATATATATTTTCTCCACGTCATGAAGCCTTCCTTCCTAATCTAACTATTTTTCGTTCCTGCAGACTCTTCATTTTCTATCTCTAATTTCTCCTTTTGTTTTTCCTCTTTATATTATTTTTTCAAACTTGACATTTACTGGTCATATATATTTTCTCCACGTCATGAAACTTTTCTTCCCAATCTCTTCATTTTCGCTCCTGCAGACTCTTCGTTTTCTCTCTCTAATTTCTCCTTGTGTTGTTGCTTTTTGTGTGTGTGTGTTTTTCCGCCTTATTTTTGTCACGGCCGCTCCACTTGCCGTATTCTCACGCCACTTTCCTACCTTCATTTTCTCTAAGTGTCATTCTCCAGCTCTTGAAATTACCGGGTGCACCGTTTCCTTTCTCCTGTCACCTTCCTTCCTTTCTTTTTCCCTTTCTTTGCCTTTTCTTTGTATGTCTCTGCGTGTGTTTCCTGTCACCTCCCTTCCTTCCTCTCCTTACTTTTCTCTCTGTATGCCTCCATGAGTGTTTCCTGTTACCTTTCTTCCTTCCTTTCTTTCTTTCTTTTTTTTAATTTTTTCCTTTCTTCCTTTCCATGTTTCCAGGTTTCTTTCTTTGCCTTTTCTCTGTATGCCTCCATGAGTGTTTCCTGTCACCTTCCTTTCTTTGTCCTTTCCCTCTTCTTGTTCGTCTCTCTGTGTGTTTGTTTGTCTGTCTCTCTCAATGTGCAATATATAGAACACCTTTTTATTGTTATGCCTTTCTTTCTCTCTTTTTCCCTTTCCTTTGTCCAGCGAGAGTCTTTTCTTTTCTCTGCTCCTCCTTTTGTGCTCTGCCGTCCATTATCAGCGCAGTATCCGACTAATAGAGTCTTTTGCGATCAATGTTTTATATATATGGCTTCCCTTCTTATGTGCGAGCTCGCCTTTTACGTTGGCTCTTACTTGATATTGCTTTTTTTTCTCCTGGTTCTTTTTCTTCAGTCTTCTCTCTCTCTCTCTCTCTCTCTCTCTCTCTCTCTCTCTCTCTCTCTCTCTCTCTCTCTCTCTCTCTCTCTCTCTCTCTCTCTCTCTCTCTCTCTCTCTCTCTCTCTCTCTCTCTCTCTCTCTCTCTCTCTCTCTCTCTCTCTCTCTCGTGTTATATAAGGATCTGCCTCTTACCTTATGTCTTTCTTTTCTTGTGTTTAATCTCCCATTTTCTCTTCTATTCTCGTCCATTACTTTAGACTTCTTCTTTCTTTGACCTCTTTTCTTCAGTCTTTTCTCTCTCTCCTTCGTGTTATACAACCTGGCATTTAACTTGAGTCTCTTCGTCCTGTGTTCAATTTCCCATTTTTCCTTTTTTTTCGTCCTCTGCGTTGGCTTCCACTTCATCGTATCTTTCTTTTTTCCTTGACTTCTTTTCTTCACTTCTTTCTCTCTCTTCCGAGTTATACAACCTGGCATTTAACTTGAGTCTCAGTTTCTTGCGTTCAATCTACCTTTTTTTCCCTTTTTTTCGTCCTCTGCGTTGGCGTCCACTTAATTTCTCTTTCTATTTATTCCCATGACCTTTTACCTTCATTCCTTTCCCGTGTTATACAATCTGGCATTTAACTTGAGCCTTAGTTTCTTGCGTTCAATCCCGCTTTTTACTTTCTTTTTCATTTTTTACGTCAGCCTATCTTCTTTTTTATTTTTTATTTACAGTGACACTTAACTTATTTCATCTTGCATTAGAGCCCAGATTCTTTATTTTTCTATTATTCTCTACGTCACTCTAGTTTCCTCTTTTTTTTTACAGCTTGATATTTGACTTACTTATGTTTGTCTTTTTATACAACCTGCAATTCAAACTCTTTACGGTTTCTTTAAGTCACTGGTATTTCGTCTTTCAGTATACTACTATTGAGTCGGTTCCTAGTGTCTTTTTCCTTGTCATTTTATTTCAGATTTATTTTAGTCACTGGTATGTTTCATCTCTTATTTTGCTCTTGCGTTCTTTTCACATTTTTTTCATTTTTTTCTTTTTTTTTTTCGTCGCTTCATTCTCTTTCTTTTCACTTAATTTACGAGTATTTCAATTTTATATTTATTTTAGTCACTGGTATTTTGTCTCTTATTTTGCTCGCTTTCATTTCCATTTTTTCTACGAGCTGTTTTTTTTTTTCCCTTTTCGCTCCATTCTTTATTCTTTTTCACTTAATTAACGAGTATTTCAATTTCAGATTTATTTTAGTCACTGGGATTTTGTCTTTTACTCTTGCGTTCATTTCGAGTATTTTTTCCCTTTATTTTTTTCCCTTTATTTTTTCCCTTCTCTCCATTCTTTTCTGTTCTTTTCACTTAATTAGCGAGTATTTCAATTTCAGATTTATTTTAGTCACTGGGATTTTGTCTTTTACTCTTGCGTTCATTTCGAGTATTTTTTCCCTTTATTTTTTCCCTTTATTTTTTCCCTTCTCTCCATTCTTTTCTGTTCTTTTCACTTAATTAACGAGTATTTCAATTTCAGCTTTATTTTAGTCACTAGGATTTTGTCTTTTACTCTTTGCGTTCAGTCCCAGTTTTGTTTTGTTTTTTGTTTCCCCTATCAGTTGTTATTTTTTCCGCTCCATTTGTTTTTATTTAAGTGACAAGGAATTCAATTTAGGATTTGTTTTAGCCACTGAGGATTTTTTTCTTAATTTTTTTCTCTTGCGTCCGTTCGACCCAAGTTGTTTTCTTCCTTTAGTTTATTTTCTCCATTTCATTCTTTGCTTTTTCTTTCTCTTATCAAGGCATTTAACTCACGTCTTATTTTGATGCTTATATTTTGTTTTGTTTTCTCTCTTTATTTTACTCCTGCGTTCGGTTCAAGTTGTTGTTTTTTTCCTTTTTTTGTCTCCATTGCATTCTATTTTTTTTTCCTCTTTCAGCAAGGCATTCAACTCACACGTCTTTCTTTCTTTTTCTTTCTCTCTTTTTTTTTTTACTCCTGAGTTCGAAATTTCACCTTTTCTTCGTGTCTTCTCTTATTTCTCTTTTTATTCATCCTGTCATTTAATTTTCTTGCGGCCTCTCCTTTAACATATACTTAAATTTCACCTCTAGTGGCTTGTTGTTTTCTTCTTTTCTTTTCCTTTTCATCTCACACCATACCCTCTTTTTATTTCTCCTCATTCCTTTCTTCATTCCTCCCTTTTTCTTTATCCTGTGTCATATAAGTTTCCTTGCGCCCTCTTCTTTAACATATCTTTGCCATTCTTCGTCTCCTTTACTTGCTTGTTTTTTATTTAGTGTTCCCCTTCACCTCACACCGTATACTATTGTTCTTTTTTCTCTTCATCTCTCTCTTCATCATCTTTTTTTTATACAGTCTACCATTTAACTTACGTTCTCTTGTGTTCCGATATTTCACCTTTTATAGTCGATTCTTTTTTCTTCTCTCTCTTCTCCCCTTCCCTTCACTTCACTCTGTTATCTTTTTACATAACCCGTCATTCACCTTCCATCTTCTTCCTTTATTCTCCTCCCTTCTCTTCACACTCTTTCATCTTTTTTATACTCTCAACCCTCTTTCTTTGAACCTAAGTGCCTCTCTGCTGTATAGACTTCCTCCTCCTCCTCCTCCTCCTCGTCCTCCTCCTTGGAAGCACAGGGAAGGTGGCAATGGAACAGCTGTTTTTTCGCATTCTCACAAGCCTATATTTTTCTTTCGCCTTTAACCCACTTTCTTTCGAGCCTAAGTGCGCCTTTCTGCTGCATATCCTCCTCCTCCTCCTCCTCCTCTTTCTCCTTGCAAACATATGGTACGGCTCTTTTTTTCTCCTCTCGCAAACACACATGAGTAGGTGGATGCAGGATAGAGTTAGCTTATGAGAAAAGTCAGTCAATTTTTCTCTCCTCCTGGTATGCGTGAAGTAAGTGGATATTGGTTAACTACTAGTAATTACCCTTCGTAAGCACACCCTTCTCGCAAACGGATATGGTAGGTAGGCGGATACAGGATAAAGCTAGTCTTGTAAGCATATGTACGGCTATTTTGCTTTCCCTTTCACAAGCATACGGTTAACTCGTCACTTCCCTTGACCAGCATACGGTTAACTTGTCATTTTCCTTCCCTTCACAAGCATACGGTTAGCTTATCTCTTTCCTTCACGCTTGTCTACTCTTCACATGCTTACGGTTAACTTGTCACTCTCCTTCACAAGCATACGGTTAACTCGTCACTTCCCTCGACAAGCATACGGTTAACTTGTCATTTTCCTTCCCTTCACAAGCATACGGTTAGCTTATCCCTTTCCTTTCCTTCACGCTTGTCTCCCCCTTCACAAGCATACGGTTAACTTGTCACTCTCCTTCACAAGCATACGGTTAACTCGTCACTTCCCTTCACAAGCATACGGTTAACTTGTCATTGTCCTTCCCTTCACAAGCATACGGTTAGCTTATCCCTTTCCTTCACGCTTGTCTACTCTTCACAAGCATACGGTTAACTCGTCACTTCCCTTCACCAGCATACGGTTAACTTGTCATTGTCCTTCCCTTCACAAGCATACGGTTAGCTTTCCTTATCCTTCACTTGTCTCCCTTCACATGCTTACGGTTAACTTGTCACTCTCCTTCACAAGCATACGGTTAACTCGTCACTTCCCTTCACAAGCATACGGTTAACTTGTCATTGTCCTTCCCTTCACAAGCATACGGTTAGCTTATCTCTTTCCTTCACGCTTGTCTACTCTTCACATGCTTACGGTTAACTTGTCACTCTCCTTCACAAGCATACGGTTAACTTGTCCTTCCCTTGACATGCACACGGTTAACTTGTCATTGTCCTTCCCTTCACAAGCATACGGTTCTCTTCCCTTCACTTTTCCTTCACTTGTCACTCTTCACAAGCTTACGGTTAACCTCGTTCCTTTCACCAGCATACGGTTAACTTGTCACTTCCCTTCACAAGCATACGGTTATAACTTCCCTTCCTTCACGCTTCACGCTTCCTTTCCTTCACTTGTTCCTTCCTTCCTTCACGCATACGGTTACCTCGTCACTTCCCTTCACAAGCATACGGTTAACTTGTCATTTTCCTTCCCTTCACAAGCATACGGTTAGCTTATCCCTTTCCTTCACGCTTGTCTCCCCTTCACATGCTTACGGTTAACTTGTCACTCTCCTTCACAAGCATACGGTTAACTCGTCACTTCCCTTCACAAGCATACGGTTAACTTGTCATTGTCCTTCCCTTCACAAGCATACGGTTAGCTTATCCCTTTCCTTCACGCTTGTCTCCCCTTCACATGCTTACGGTTAACTTGTCACTCTCCTTCACAAGCATACGGTTAACTCGTCACTTCCCTTCACAAGCATACGGTTAACTTGTCATTGTCCTTCCCTTCACAAGCATACGGTTAGCTTATCCCTTTCCTTTCCTTCACGCTTGTCTCCCCCTTCACAAGCATACGGTTAACTTGTCACTTCCCTTCACAAGCATACGGTTAACTTGTCATTGTCCTTCCCTTCACAAGCATACGGTTAGCTTATCCCTTTCCTTTCCTTCACGCTTGTCTCCCCCTTCACAAGCATACGGTTAACTTGTCACTTCCCTTCACAAGCATACGGTTAACTTGTCCTTCCCTTGACATGCACACGGTTAACTTATCATTTTCCTACACATGCAAAAGGTTAACTTCTCCTCTCAAGCATATATACACGGTTAACTTGTCGCTGTCCCTCACAAGCAAACGGTAGATAGGAGGTAAAGGGTCCAGGTGGGTTAGAGACCTTTTACTGTGCACTAGATAGAGGAAGGACCCGCGCGCTCAATATAGTGACTGGCGCTCAATACCCAGGTCACGGAGTCCAGGCGGGCCAGACCACAGCCTCTCCTGACGTCGAGCGGGTTCCATTTCCCTTCGCGTCCCTTCCCTTCCTCCAATCCTTCCTTCCTTCCTGCTTGCCTCCCTTCGTTGTCAGCCTCGTACCCAGCTTCTACGTCATATCTATCGCTTACCACTCAATACCATACTACCACACTGCTTCCTTCCCTTCCTTCAATCCTTCCTTCCTGCCTGCTTTCGTTGTCAGCACTGTACCTAGACTCAACATCATATCTAAAGCTTACCACTCGATACTGTACTGCCAGAGACACTTTCCCATTACCTTTCCCTCCTGTTTCCCCTCTCATTCTTTCAGTTCTTTCTTCTTTCCTCCTTGCCTTCGTTCTGAGCCTCGTACCCAACTTCTATATCATACCAAGACGGTTAGCACTCAATGATATACTGCCATGCGACTTCCCTTCCTTCATTCCTTCCTTCCCTTTTCCCTTCCTTCCTTCATTCATTCATTGTCAGTCTCGTACTCAACCTCTTCATTATACCACAACGCTTATCACTCTATACCACACTCCTACATCACTTCCCTTCCTTCCTTCCTCCTTCCTTCCTTCCTTTCTTCCTTCCTTCCTTCCTTCCCATAGCAACCTTTACCCAACCACCACGCCATATCATCAAGCTACATTCACCTTTACCACCCATAAATAAAACTCAATTACACTACAAAACGGAGCTACATAATTTTATATCCCTCCTCCTTCTCCTCTGCCCATTCTCCTTTCCTTTCTTTCCTTCGTTCGGCCCTCCCAGCCCTCCTTCCCCTCTCTCACCCATAAATACCAAACAATTACACTACAAAACAGAGCTACTTACTTATATTTCTCTCCTCCTTTCCCTCTTCCCATTCTCCTTCCTTTCCTTCGTTCAGCCCCCCGACCCAAGCTCTCCTCCCCCACCCTCCCCAGCGCCTATCACCACGTCATAATGCCACGGTCCGCACCCCCATACATCATAACTGCCATGCCATACCATCACGGAGCTCCTTCCATTATTTCCCTTCGTTTCCCCTTGCTTTCTTTTCTTCCCTTTGATCCCAGGCCTCTGTCTACCATCATAACCGCCGCATATTTGTATAACCATAGCCTCTACGATACTACCATTTTCTACCAGTTTCTATCATATCAAGGCTTTTATACCATACCTTATCTACCATAGCATTTTACACCATAACCTTTTATACCATACTATACCTCGCGCAGCTATGGTGAATGGCTGGGAAGGGAAGGGATGGGAACTGGAAACGGAAGGGAAGGGAAGGGAAGGGGACGGGAAAGGTATATGGTAAGGTAGCTAATTTCCATACCCCTGAGATTCTTTACCCTTCCCTGTCTTCCCCCTGCCCTTCCTTCCCTTCCCAGACCCTCGCCCCAGCACATTACCATACCACAGTTACCAACACCCTCCACCGAACGGATTGTCACCTCGATTTCCATTTTGTGTGTTATTGTTTAATGGCACAGAACGGAGATGCTTCCCTTCCCTTCCCCCACCGGTTCGAGTCCCATCATTTCTCTTCCCCTTCACTTGCCGTTCTATTCCTTCCCTTCCCCTTCACTTACCGTCACATTCCTTCCTTTCCCCTTCGGTTTCTATTTTCCATCCCTTTCTTTCCCTTCCCCTTCACTTACTGTCCCCTTCCTTCCTTTCCCCTTCGGTTTTCATTCTCCATCCCTTATCTTCCCTTCCCTTTCGTTTCCCCGTTCTCCTCCATTCCCTTCCTTTCCGTTTCCCCGTCCTCCTCCCATCCCTTCCCTTCCCTTCATTTCCCGTCCCATTCCTTCCCTTCCCTTCCGTTTCATGTCCCATCCCTTTCTGTCCTTTTTGTTTCCCGTCCCTTCCCTTCCCTTCCCATTCCCCTCTGTTTCCCGTCCCTTCCTTTCCCTTGCCTTTCCATTACGAACATTACTATATCAAATTACAGATCATAACACTTGGACATTGTCATTGCTAAACACAGTGGAATAGGAGGGAAAGGAAGATGATGTAAATAGTTTATAGTCTGTAAACCCACATTATGTAAAACCGAGAGAATTGAGGATAAAGGTAATGAAGTAGAAGATAAACAATTAAAATAAGCAGGTTAGCAAAGTTAGAGGATTAAACAACAAGAAATCAGAACGAGATAGCAATAGTAGCCCGTCAGCACCACCGTAACACCACACCACAACATCACCACCACCACCACCACCTCCTCCGCACTGCACCACGCTGGCTGTCGCTCTTAAAGCCATATGCGGTGCCATCATCACGCACCCTACACCACCACCACCACCACCACCGCCACTATCACCACGACAATCACCGTCTTAGCTTTCCCTTCACGTTCCTGTTGTAATGTATGAATGCCTCTTCTTCCTCGTCCCCACTACCAATGTTACTGTTTCTATATATTACGACACACCGAGGCGTCTGTTGCTCCTCGCTCAGTGTCATACTCACCACAACCATACCATACATATCACAGTCATGCATATATACGTACCTATACACATGACGCTGCCCGATACAACGAAAGATACAACAGACACAGCTGCACTCCATGACCACACACACACACACACACACACACACACACACACACACACACATGACCACCACGCCTCACTAGCACTCACCATCGACGCACCATAAGCCACAGCATGTATTTAGCATAACATAACATTAGCATGCTCCTTCTGTCACACACACACACACACACACACACACACACACACACACACACACACACACATACACACACACAGTCTCACCATCACTCTTATCACCAGTCTAACTAATAATACTAATAATAAAAATAATAATGATGATAATAATAATGAAAATAATGATGACTACCACTATTACCAACACCATTATCACCTCAACCCACACCACCCACACCACTACCTCCCTCCCCTCCCCCATCCTCCTCCTCCCCCACCATAAAAATAATTCCCTTATTCAATTAGCTATCACAAACGTCGGCATATACGATGGACCTAGGCACGTCCCTTCAAGTGGTAGTAGAAGTTGTATGAAGACTTAATCACGCTTCTCATTACGAGCATTATAATCAGCTGGTGGTAGTGGTGGTGATGGTGGTGGTGGTGTTGGTAGTGGTGGTGGTGGTAGTAGTAGTAGTAGTAGTAGTAGTAGTTGTTGTTGATGTTATTGTTGTTGCTGTTGTTATTGTTGTTGAAAGTTGTTATTTATGAGTTATAGAAAGTTATTATGAATTGCTTTTGTTGTTGTTATCGTCGTTGAAAGTTGTTAATGTTGTTGTTAGTGCCAGTGCAGCGGAAAAAACAAGAACAACAACAACAACAACAACAACAACAACAACAACAACAACAACAACAACAACAACATGAGCAGCAGCCAGCCAGCGTAACAACATACAAACGCAATAAAAAAGCAATACACACACACACATAATTAATTAAAAGGTAGCTACATACACACGTCTAAAACAGCGACCACTCGAACGCAGAACACCACACACACACACACACACACACACACACACAAAGCAAAAACATAAACAAAACACATAATAATAATCCACAACAATCTGATCACGTCACAATAAACCATCGTAAACAAAGTACTAATCCCACACGCACGAATTAATTCACCTTTCAACTCCACTCCGTTCACACGCGCGCTCACTAACAACACCACCACCAGCTCCACTACTGCCACCAGCACCAGCGGCAGAAGAAGAAGCACCACCACATAAGCGAGAACACGGGATCAGTAACACACTAAGAGGAATTGTGAGGATGCGAGCGTGGAGCAGCTGAGTGAAAGAAAGAACAGGAGGAGGAGGAGAGAGGAGGAGGAGGGAGGTGAGAGAAGATTAGGCTGTCTGGGCGTGATAGCAGTCGACCGGAGGAGACTGAGGAAAAGAAGGAGAAAGGGAAGGAGAGAAGGAGGGAGGGAGGGAAGGAGGGGAGGCCCGAGGAGGAAGCCGAGGTGTGTGTGGATCGGTGGAGGTGAAGGTCACATGCGGGAGAGAGGAAGTGGAGGAGGAGGAGGAGGAAAGGGGAAGGAGGGATAGGAGTGGAGGTGAAGGTCTCAAGGTGGATGTCTGTTAATAAGGGAGGAGGAGGAGGAGATGGAGGAGGAGGAGGAGAGGGAAGTGAAGGAGAAAAAAAGTGCAGGAGAAAGAAGAAAAAGTGCAGGAAGAAGTTGGAGGAAGAGGATGGTAGGAAAAAGAGACGGGGAAAGAGGACGGCAGGAAGAGGAGGAGAAGAAGGAGGAGGAGGAGGAGGAAGACGCGGACGGCGCATACAGAGAGGGAGGAGGCGAGAAAGAACGGGGAGAAGGAAAGGAGGGCAAAGAGGGGATGAAGGTCAGGGAAGAGAGGCAAGGAGGAGGAGGGGGGACATGGTAAACATAGACACCGAGGGTAAGGCGAGGAGGAGGAGGGAAGG
This sequence comes from Eriocheir sinensis, assembly GCF_024679095.1. Classification (NCBI taxonomy): domain Eukaryota; kingdom Metazoa; phylum Arthropoda; class Malacostraca; order Decapoda; family Varunidae; genus Eriocheir; species Eriocheir sinensis. Next base: position 21,441,012 of record NC_066522.1, read on the forward strand.
GGGGAGAGAGGAGGAGGAGGAGGAGGAGGAGGAAGAGGTGGCCGAGTAAATGGAAAAAGCCAAGAGGAAAGGTGACTCAGTCTGCAAAAAAAAGTATTAGAGAAAAAAAATATGAAGATGAGCTCCCGGGAGTAAGGCGTTTCTAATTACTGAAGAAGAAAAAGTTAATAAAAAATGGAGAAAAATTATTGTTTGTTACTATAAAAAAAAATACACACGCTCCTCGATATCTCCTCTCCACCTTTCGCCTCCTCCTCCTTCTCCTCTTCCTTCTCCTCCTCCTCCATCTCCTCCTCCTCCTCCTTTAACACACACCGCTAAATAAATGAAGTAAAACGCTTGCTTGATCCCTCTTATATGGTATTCCTTGAGACTGTATTTCCTTCCCTTTAGAGGCTTGGAATCTATCTTTACCGAGTCGAGTTGAGAGTTGAAAAGGAAAAGAAAAAAGAAGAAACAACTCGAACACACGATATTCTTTTCTCCTTCCTACGACTTCAACGCTTTTTCTTATATGGCACCCCCTGAGCTTCTGTTTCCATCCCTTTAGAGGCTTGAAATCTATCTTTACCGAGTCGAGTTTAGAGTTAAAAAGGAAAAGAAGAAAAAGCACAAGACGAAGAGAGAAACAACACGCCACCAACACGATACATTTTATTTTTTTCCTTCTTTCCTTCCTACGACTTCAACGCTTTTTCAAGAGGTGGAAGGGGGTAGAGGAGGAGGAGGAGGAGGAGGAATGGGGGAGGGGGAGTATAGCATGAACAACCCGCAGCTCTCACGATACATTTTTTTCCTTCCTTCCTACGACTTCAACGCTTTATCAAGAGAGGAGAGATGGAGGGGGGAGGGGGAGAGGAGGAGAGGGAGGGGGGTGGATAGCATGAAGACAACGCCTCTGGAATTTAATTTGATCATTCCTTTCTTTATGTGGTCTTGTTTTTCTTTTTCTTTTTTTATTTTTTTTACAGGAGCAATGTGTGGTGGGTGTTTTTTTTGTCTCCTTTTCCGAATATATTGATAATAATAATAGCAAAAATAATGCCAATGACAACAACAGCAACAATAATAACAATAATAATAATGATAATGATGATAATAATAATAATAATAATAATAATAATAATAATAATAATAATAATAATAATAATAATAATAATAATAATAATAATAATAATAATAATAATAATAATAATAATAATAATAATAATAATAATATTGAAAAGAGCAAGAACCAGAACACGAAGAGAACAAAAACAAGAGGAACAAGAACAAGAAGAAAAGGAATAATAATAATAATAAGAATAAGAATAAGAATAAGAAGAAGAAGAAGAAGAAGAAGAGGAAATGAAAAAAAGGAAAAGAAAAAAAAGAATTAAAGGAAAAGAAAGAAGTAACCAATAATATCAATCCAGTGTAGCCAGAATAATGAATGACCTTCGCCTCTTACTTTAATTAATAATATTCTCAAGATTTTTTTTTTTATAGTCTTAGCCGCATTAAATTAAGACCGAAGATTATTCATGAAAGAAAACTCTCCCTGTATGATAACAATGACCAAGGACACGAAAACAAATAGAAAACAATAACAAGTACAACAATAATAAAAACAAAATGTGCGTTAAGAAATCAAATAACTAAGTGCCCGGCGGGAGACTCATACGATATCCAAGAACAGACGAAATTAAGCTTTTTCATTCCCTGCGATAATACAGAAAATAACATGAATAAGAACACGAAAAGAACAAAATAGTAATAAAAATGACAAGCAGCTACACTCACGAATAGAATAAATATGAGCAGAGCGGGAGACTCCAGTGATATCTAAGAACACGCAAGGGGAGCTTTTTCCTTCTCTCTGCGGTGTGTTGTTTCTCCTCCTTATTAACGCTCGCTTCCACACTCCGCTGCACCTCAATGCCCAGGAGAAGGAAGGCGCTGGTTATTGCCTACGACCCACGACCTTGTTTCCCGTCCCTTCCCCTCCGTTTCCCGTCCAAATCCCATCCCTTCCCTTTCCTTTCCTTCCGTTTCCCCGTCCTCCTCTCTTCCCTTCCCCTCCGTTTCCCGTCCAAATCCCATCCCTTCCCTTTCCTTTCCTTCCGCTTCCCCGTCCTCCTCCTTTCCCTTCCCCTCCGTTTCCCGTCCAAATCCCATCCCTTCCCTTTCCTTTCCTTCCGTTTCCCCGTCCTCCTCCCTTCCCTTCTCCTCCGTTTCCCGTCCCTTCCTTTCCCTTGCCTTTCACTTACCATCCCATTCCTTCTCTTCCCCTCCGTTTCCCATCCTCGAGGCCACAGTCTATGAATATAACGACTTCGCACACGGCTAACGACCTCGAGCGGGCTGTTAAAACTAGTGTATGTTCCCCATTTTGTACGCGCAACGCCAATTAGCACTCACACCACGAAAATAAACTGACCAAGGATGAAATGAGGTATAAATATAAACCATTGTCAAAGTGAAGATTGATAATGAACGGACAGAGACCTCGATCGGGCTGTTACTACACGTGTTATGTTCACCATGTTGTACGGTTCTCAAAGTAGATATTAAAAGTAAAGCTGAGGGCATAGGTTATAGCTGCGCGTGGCCTCGGTGCTCTTATCCGTCGCATTGTCACTATGAACCTGCAGTGGGAGAGAGGTAAACACTAACATCGGCACTTTGAACCTGCAGGGCATGGAACAGAGATAAAAACATTTCAACATTGACCTCTCTTTTTGGACACTCCTTTGTGCTCTATTCGGGAGTAGTAAGTGGAGGGCTTTTTTTTCATTATTGTTTTTTTTTTTTTTCACGCCCTTGAACTGTCTCCTTATCTGCAAAAAAAAAAAAATACAGTTCGTTTTTCGTCCCGCAGTTCATTTTTCATCAGTAGTTTCATTTACTTGCTAACTGAGTGCTGACAGGACTAGTGTGTGCAGGCAGGTGGGCCAACACGCACTCTGGTCCTCGAGGCCGCAGCATCGCCGGACGGGCCGCAGAGGGCAACTTTAGTCTGAGTCCCGTTCGACATACAGTGATTGGAATTCTTTGTGGTCGTGGGTCTTTCCAACGGCAGCGGCGGTCGTGGTGGTGGTGGTGGAGCGCTGGTGTGGCGGTGTGGGTGTGCAATGCTACTTTTATGTGACCACTTGTATAAACTAATCTATTGGTGTGTTATAATATAGATGAATAATATATAGTGATCGATTTTTTTGGAGGTCTGTGTGTGTGTGTGTGTGTGTGTGTGTGTGTGTGTGTGTGTGTGTGTGTGTGTGTGTGTGTGTGTGTGTGTGTGTGTGGATGTCACGTAATGATATCTTCCCTAATAATTTCTAAAACAGTAAATAATCCCAATACAAAGTCAATACAAACGGCTACACACACACAACAAAAAGAATATTTGCGATTTACTTTGAGGAAGATATTTATACATGATTCTGCACACGATATAGGGAGGTAAAATCTACTCCAATCAGGAGCAATATGACAAAAATGAATTACTGTAATTGTGATATGGGGAACTGTCGGGCGGCTATGAGTCTGTCCTTGTATATATCAAGAAAGCATAATTCCCTCCAATCCGTAGCAATATGGTGGGCATGAAAACTATTATCAACGTTATGGGGAGGCAAAATTTACAAACCATTCCGGAACAACAATATGACAAACACGGAATACAGTAAGAGTCATTGTGGGACTGTCGGGGCGGCTGTGAGTCTGTCCATGTGCAAATTAAGAAAGCATCATTCCCTCCAATCCGTAGCAATATGGCGGACATGAAAGCCATTATCAACGGAGCACAACAGATCCGACAAGCGACAATAGCAGAGGCTCGGTAATTGAACGCGTATCTCACAAAGGTGCCGAGATGAGAGCCGCGCCGAGGTGACAGATGCGGCGGCGAATTGGGAGCATACACTGACTGGTAGCCGGACACACACACACACACACACACGTATACCTTGCGTGATCTGCAAAATCTCTATTGAAACCTTCGCCTCTGATCTCCCTATGAAACAAAATCCTGCGCGCACTGATTGGTCACTGGACACACACACAAACACACACATACATACACATATACATGACGTGATCTGAGAACCTACGTCTCTGATCTCCCTGTGAAGCAAAACCTACCATTGAAGCGAGGGCCACAGTTCCACGCTTTCCTCTTTGGACCCGTTTTACTTGGCGTTTGTGGCGTTTCGTGGACCGAGATATCTAGGCACCGGAAAATGTATATGCAGTGGGATCTGAGGTTTCCTGTGAAGCTTCTTGTCGGTAAAGTCCTCTTATAGCGAAACACGTCATTCAAGAACTGGTTAGAGAAATTGGAGAAAATGTACAGTCTTGGTCAGTGTGTAATGTAATCAGACTGTGTAGTAGTAGTAGTAGTAGTAGTAGTAGTAGTAGGAGTGGAAGTAGTAGCAGTAGTAGCTGTAACCTTCCTCCTTTGCTATAGAAAAGAAAGGACTTACAGTACCTAACTTAAACCTCACTGAAGACAACACAAGAACCTTAACCTCCTCACACCTACACAGTCAACTTGCATCTTCTCCAACGCACCTCACCTTCTTCCCTCATCTTCCTCCCGGCACAAAAGGGACGTGAAGCAAGAAAGAACACGAGAAAGAGAAAAGAAAAAGGGAGAAGAAAACCGTAATGAAAACAAGAACCTTCACCTCCTCACACGTACACAGTCAACTTGCTTCTTCTCCACTTTCTTGTCTTTTCTCTTGGCATAAAAGAGACGTGAAGTAAGTAAGAGAACACGAGCGAGAGAGAGAGAGAGCGAGAGAGAGAGAGAGAGAGAGAGAGCGAGAGAAAACAAAGAGGGAGAAGAAAACCGCATACCTCGCGAGATAAGGCGAGCCAAGACTTTCAACGAGGAAACTTCTCTCTCTCTCTCTCTCTCTCTCTCTCTCTCTCTCTCTCTCTCTGCGTGTGAGATCGCGGACGTCTCCAAGTGCCCCGTGTTTTCTGGTGTTTGTGTAGGAGCTCAACTTGAAGGTATACGAGGCGCGCGACGACCTTGGCTTAAAGAATGGCTCCGTGTGTGTGTGTGTGTGTGTGTGTGTGTGTGTGTTAGCTATATAATTGCATCGTTTTAGCTCGTAAGGGATAAGAGAAGAAGAAAGAGAACCGGAGAAAGAGTAAAGAGAGGGCGAAGTATATTTGTAAACAACAACAACAACAACAACAACAACAACAACAACAACAACAACAACAGCAACAACTAATTTCTTCTTGCTCTCCTTTGTTTCGCCTCAAGAAGGAGGGATGGCACACTCACACACAGGCGGTCGGTCGGTCGGTCGGTGGGCTGGTTGGTTGGTCGGTGCGCATCGATCTCGCGGTGGAGGTTATATTGGAGGAATATTTACCGGTGGAAATTGTGGAGGCCGTACATACATCGCGTCCTGCATGGAACGGCTCATCCTCCCTCCCTCCCTCCTACCCCTCCTCCCTCCCGCAGAACCTCCCTCCCCACCTCCCTCCCTTCGCCCCACTGATTGGTTCAAAGTCTAGGGGTTCAGCTTGCCATGTTTGGGTAATTGCGTTCAGTGTTCCCGAAAAAATGCAAAAAAATAAACAAACTGGGGCATACATAGACTACATGAGAGGGAAACTTATACAAGGGCGGCATACTTCATGGGCAATTATGCATGGTAAAAGTCTGCTTGGGTAACTATGTACGGTATTGATGATAAGAAAGAAAAGTAAAAAGAGATGCCTATATGGGAGATGAACTCATTACTGAAGCATCATCGGGACAACGGCGGCTCTTTCCCAATCCTCGTGTGTAATTCCCAGAAAATGAACGTTTCGAAATTGCTTCCCGTATTGCCAAAACGAATTCGTGCATGCATGAATGAGGGCAGACTTGTTTACAGAGGCATCACATGGATTATATTGCGTCTCGTTTTAATATTTTATGTCCGATCATAGAGTGTTTGTTTGGGTAGTTGTATTACGCACTGACCAACCGCCGCAAATAGAAGAAGTTTTTTTTTATACATTAAAAGAAGCAGCTCAAGGGGAAAAAGATAATGAGAAACAAAAAGCCCACTAATCACTGCCCCGATAAAAAAGACATCAGTAGAGTAGCCAAAAGAGAGGTCAATTTCGGGAGGAGAGGTTGGATAAAATTCGTTCCAAAGGCGCCGCATGTATAAAAGCAGATGTTTCCCATGCACGTCAGGAAATATAGTTATGATTACCACATATGATTGTTTCCGCTCCGCCTGAGTGACAACAAACACTCGACTACCTTGTTTTCTTCCATTTCAGTCAATAAGTGAAAACACGTTGACTCTGCATTTCCCACCTGACGACGTGACCCCGTCAACCTCAAGCCCGTGTTCTTAAACGTACTATTGCCTCCTCAGTTCACCTGTTTGAAAAGCCTCCCGTAGAACTTGCCGGGGTTGTCATGGACTGTTTTGTAATGCTAGTGATAGTTTTACACAACTTCTGCATCTTGAACGGGGAAACCAGCCATGAAAACCCGGTTAAGAGGGGGTTGCCTTAAAATTAAAACATACATTCACTTATTCTTGAGATATATAAATAAGGGTTAGGATTTTGTTTTAAGTTAGGGGATGTTAACAGAGAGAAGAACAATGGTTTAATGAAAGAGGTACTGAAAGAAAATGGGATTAGGGTTGCCGGGGGTGAGGCTTAATAGGGCTACTCTAAAATTAAGGGAAAATGGGGTCAGGGTTGCCTTAATTAACCTTCTCTGTGGCATTGGAAGATAGTCGTAGTGTAAGCTTGCAACGTTTAAGAATATGGACCCGGTTAACCTTCTCTGTGGCATTGGAAGATAGTCGTAGTGGAAGCCTGAAACAGTTAAGAATATGGACCAGGTAAACCTTTTCTGTGGCATTGGAAGATAGTCGTAGTGGAAGCCTGAAACAGTTAAGAATATGGACCAGGTAAACCTTTTCTGTGGCATTGGAAAATAGTCGTAGTGGAAGCCTGAAACATTTAAGAATATGGACACGGTTAACCTTTTCTGTGGCATTGGAAAATAGTCGTAGTGGAAGCCTGAAACAGTTAAGAATATGGACCTCATTACGAAGGTGTTAGGCGAGTCACCAGGAGCAGCGTGGGCGGCACTGACCTGAGCGCGCGAGTCTCCGTATTGACCAAGGGAAATAATGAGGCATGAGCGAAGGGCCGATACGCGAAGGGCCGATACATGAAAGGCTAACACACACCTTACAAACGCATCACATGGATTACAGCGCTTTTTTTTTTTTTCGTAGAGAGTATTTGATGTGCAATTACCGATTATTTAGTTAAGTGTATTGGATGGCTGCCTCCCGTAATGACAAAAAACAAATAAAAAGGAAATATGGTGCGCAAAATAAAAAAAAGGGGATGAACTCGTTACTTTGAACACACACACACACACACACACACACACACACACACACACACACACACACACACACACACACACATATGGAGAGAGAGAGAGAGAGAGAGAGAGAGAGAGAGAGAGAGAGAGAGAGAGAGAGAGAGAGAGAGAGAGAGAGAGAGAGAGAGAGAGAGAGAGAGAGAGAGAGAGAGAGAGAGAGAGAGAGAGAAGGAAGCATAAAGAAAGCCTCCGGGCACAAACAAAAAAGGATAACCAAGAATTCCAATCAAGGCGGCGCAGCTGTGCACGCGCGGCCTCTGAGTCCCGGCGCGGCAGGAGGAAGCTGTGCCCTGGTTTATATTGCTGTGTTCTTTTTAGTCGGCCGAGTTTTCCTATTTACCGAGATTCTGCAATATTAATAAAAACCGGTGCGGGGACAGTTTATATTTTTGGCTGCATTTTTGTTTGTTTTGTTTGTTTGTTTGTTTGTTTGTTGTTGTTATTGTTGTTGTTTATTGTAGAAGAAAAGGCAGGAAATATTATTCAGCCATCGTTGAAGCGTGATTTAGCCTTTTGTCTCTTGTAGAAATAAATTTAATTAATGTTATTTTTTCCGCCTTCCCGTGTATTAGTTTTTAGGAGCAGCGTTTTGCGACATTTTTGTTTTTTTAACAGTTTCTTTTGTTTCGCCATCAGTCTGTCTCTTATTCCGCAAAGAAGTTGAAGTGTATGTATTCAAAACCAATAATCTATGAAAAAGATATAAGTATCAATGATATTTTTTTTCTGTTGATTGGCTACCATTTTACACATTATTGAGCTGAAAACATACGTTGCATTTCATCGCGAAAAAGGAGACAGGTGTAGGCCGAAATAAAAGTATGTGTGTAAAAAATGAAGTGTTGAAACAAGCTCCTAAAAAACAATTCAAGGGAGGACGTCAAAATAATATTAATTGCATTCAGTTTTACAAAAGGCGTAGGGCTTCAATCACGCTTCTAAGAAAACGCTATTTACCAGTGACTGAATGTTATTTGCTGTCTCTGCTCCTGAGTGAACTTATACTATTCTCTTCTGTATATATGAAGAGAGTTAATATACACCACTTAACAAATGGAAATAAATAACACGTCTTTCTTGCTCCCACTGAACCTCCTAAGCTTATTTCTATATAGGGGCAGTGATTAGCTGGCTTCTTTTCTCATTATAATTTATTTTACCCTGGAACTGTTTCCTAACTATTAAAAAAAAAGTTATTGCATGCATTTTTGTTCCCGGTAAGCCTAAATTAAATATAGTAATGATTACCGTACATATTTCTTTCCTCTCAGCCTAAGTGAAAATAAATACGTGATTACCTCGTCTCATTATTCCAGGTAAGTCAATAAGCAAAATCACGTCACCAATACCTTTCCCACCTGACGACATGACCCCGCGACCCTCATTACCAAGGTGCGAAGCGAGTCACCTGGAGCGTGGGCGGCATTATCCTGGGAGAGCGAGGCCCCGCGCAGCCCCGCACTCATACAAGGGCTCGGCAGGCTATTAATCTGATGGGAAGCCTCTCTCCGCCTCGCAAAAGAGAGGGCGCATGGAGGGCTACAAGGGAGGGTAAACAAACAAGCCAGAGATGAAGAGGGGGGAATTCGTCCTCTGCTCGCGTGTTCTTAAGGCCGGTACTCGCAAACATCTCGGGGCTGTCGTAGAGGTTGTAGGTATTGCCATGGGGAGTTTTATGAGCATAGTTATACCTCGACAAGGGTAGGTTAGGTTAGAGAGAGTAAACATATAAGCCAGCGATGAAGAGGGGAAATACGTCCTCTGCTCGCGTGGTCTTAAGGCAGGTACTCGCAAACATCTCGGAGCTTTCGTAGAGGTTGTAGGTATTGCCATGGGTAGTTTTATGAGCCTAGTTATACCTCGACAAGGCTACAGAGGAGAGTAAACAACTATGTCAGAGATCAAGAGAGGGAATATGTATGTTTGCGTGTTCCTATAGGCTCATGATCTCAGACGCTTAGGGGGTTACACACACACACACACACACACACATATACACACACACACATTTGATAAGGCTTGTAGGCTGTAGGTATTTCCATGGGTAGTTTTGTGAGCCTAGGAATAGTTTGACACAGCTTCTGCACCATAAATACGAAACACACGACTGAGAACCCTTCTACTAATCTCCTTTGCGGCCTTGAGAAATATTTGCTGTGAGAGTAAAAGTGCCTTGAGGATACGGGACTTACATAGCAGCAAAATACCTCTCAAACGACCTTGTATATTCAATCTTTTATTATCTTTTTTTTTGGGGGGGGCATATTTCGTTTTCTCAATACAAACAATGTGCTGCGGTTAGGTTCTTTTTTCTCCCTTCGGCCAATTGTCTCTTTCACAGTAAATTAAAAATGTAGGTATGTGTGTAGGTATGCTTTAATGTTCACCGATACCGTCCCATTCATCTTAGACTTTTCACACCTCATAATGGTGAACCCCCCCCAAAAATGACATATATCAGAGTTCAACCCATGACGTTTAGCAGCAAAGGTATCGCACTATATGGCAACACGCGCTTTGATGCCTTCACTGTAGTATTGTCACGCCTTTCTTTCTGTTGGAGTCTAATGTGAAGGACCGAAGAATTAATATGAGAGGAGGGCAATGAAGTTATGGGAGCGGGGTACACGGATGACGTTTAGCAGCAAAGGTATCGTATCGTATATGGTAACACGCTTTGAGGCCATCACTTCAGTATTGTCACGCCTTTCTTTCTCCTGGAGTCTAATGCGAGGGTACAAAGAATGACTATGAGAGGAGGGCGATGAAGTTATGGGGCGGGGTACACTGAGGACGTTTAGCAGGCAGGCAGGTATATACACACACACACACACAAACACGGACGCACACACACAGGCTCGTATGTCGCCTATGTTATCGTCAGGTTTTTCGCGTTTTTTACGGGGTTACTTTATCACAGTTATCGCTTTGGTCTTTTTTCGATGTCTCGCGAATAAAGAATAAAAGAGTGAAATATTGAGAGAGAGAGAGAGAGAGAGAGAGAGAGAGAGAGAGAGAGAGAGAGAGAGAGAGAGAGAGAGAGAGAGAGAGAGAGAGAGAGAGAGAGAATAAAGACTCCTCGGTGTTTTTCTTCGTAACGATCACGGGCCATAAGCATCGAGATGGAAACGGAGGAGGAAGAGGAGGAGGAGGAGGAGGGAGAGAGGAAGAAGAAGAAGAAGAAGAAGAAGAAGAAGAAGAAGAAGAAGAAGAAGAAGAAGAAGAAGAAGAAGAAGAACTAGAAGAAGAAGAAGAAGAAGGAGAAGAGGAGGAGGAGGAGGAGGAGGAGGATCATCACCTTACCCATCTCATTAACAAATCAACCACACAAAAGGAGGAGGAGGAGGAGGAGGAGGAGGAGGAGGAGGAGGAGGAAGAAGAGAAGATAAAAGGAGTATTAGGTGGGTGATCTTCCTTTTTACCACTACATTAAAAAGGTGGAGGTGGGGGGAGAGGAGAAAGAGGGGGAAGGTGAGGGGGAGGTGAGTGTGGGGGGTGATGGGGAGGTGAAGAGGAGAGAAGCTGTAATGGTGATAGGTCCTTTTGTACCATCCCTCCCTCTGTCAGTTATTTTGAAGGGAGGGGGAAGAGGGGAGGAAGGGATAGGGAGGCGTATAGTGGGGATGGGGGATGGGTCGTGGGGATGGCCTGCCCCTCTCTCCCTCCCTGCCTCATCCCCACCACTACCACTCATTCTGAAGAGGAGGAAAACAAGCATAAGATAGCTGGTGTAAGAGACGAGGAGAAGGAGGAGGAAGAGAAGGAGGAGGTGGAGAAAGAGTGATAGGGGAGAGAGAGAGTGGTGGGGAGAGGAGAGAGAGGGGGGAGAGTGGGGCGTAGTGGTGACCTAACTTACCTAACTTATCTAACTTACCTAACTTACCTAACTTATCTAACTTACCTAACTTACCTAACTTATCTAACTTACCTAACTTACCTAACTTACCTAACTTATCTAACTTACCTAACTTACCTAACTTATCTAACTTACCTAACTTACCTAACTTACCTAACTTATCTAACTTACCTAACTTACCTAACACCTAATTTACCCAACTTGCCTAACTTACCTAACTTATCTAACTTACCTACCCCCACTCTAGCCATACTCTACCATCACCACTAGCAATGACAGAACAAGAGAGAAGAGGAAAGAAAGGAAGGAAGGAGGAGGAGGAGGAGGAGGAGGAGGTGAGAGACGGTGAAAAATGATTGATAAAAGAGAGAGGAAGTGAAGGGAGGGGGAGGAGAGTGTGGTGGTAATGGTGGTGGTGGTGGTGGTGGTGATCCCCCCCCCTCCTCCCTCCCCCATGCTCTGTCATCTCCTCAGCTAGAAATAATGGAAGCAAAAGTATGTGAAAAGGAGTTGACGGAGACGAAGAGAGCGTGAGAGGGAAAGAGGAGGAAGAGTAAGATGGAGTGAGGAAGAAGGGTGATGAAGGTAATGGTGACATCCTTCCCTCCCTCCCCCACCTCCCCCCATTCACTATCATCACCACCACTTGCGATAAAGAAAGAAAAAGGAGTTGAAAAAGAGTTGACGGAAAGGGGAGGAAGAGTCAAGGGAAGGAAGGGAGCGTGTGGTGATGAACTAATGGTGATATCCCCCTTTCCCCTCCCCCTCCCCCCCGCCACTATCCCCCCCCCCCCCTCCCCAGCACGAGCACACTAACGGCACAATCGGTAACAAACAAACGGGGAAAAAAAGGCCGGAGCGCGCGTGGTGGGGACAATGCCTCACCTGACTCACCACTCACGAGAGCCGCCTTGTCGATAACTGTCCACTCTAGTCCCCAGCCCCTCAGACGCGCCACCTGCTGCTGCCGCTGATGCTGTTAATGATGGTGATGATTTTAAACGCTCTCTTTCTTTCTTTCTCTTTTCTCTCTCTGTATCTAACTATCTATCTATTTTTCTGTCTATATGTCTGTCTATTTATCTATCTATATATCCTCCTATCTACCTTACTCTATCCTTATCTTCGCTTTCCTTCTCAATGTAAATGTCTATTCCTTTATCTTTCTCCTCTTTTCGTTTTTCCTTCACTTTTATTTGTTTTCCTTCTCTTTTTTTTCGTTTTTCCTTCTCCTCTCTTCGTTTTTCCTTCTCCTTTGCTCTGGTCTTCTCCTCTCTTCTCTTCTCTCCTCTCCTCTCTCTCTCTCTCTCTCTCTCTCTCTCTCTCTCTCTCTCTCTCTCTCTCTCTCTCTCTCTCTCGAGTGTTGGACCTTCTTCCGGAGCAGCCCCACGAATCATTCTTTTATGACGACTAACGCGGCGGCTGTCACGGAAGGCTTCGGATTTGCCCTTCTGCAGCTCCGGGGGAAGGCGAGGGAAGAGGTGGCGGCGGAGGCGGAGGAGGAGCGGCGGAGCGGAAAGGTCGGTTCGTCGGTACTATACTGTTACTGCTACTACGTTATATAATTCCTTTTCTTCATGGTAGTGTAATAGTGCTAGTGTGTGTGGGGGGGGGGAGGGGGGGTATGTGTGTGTGCGTGGGTGTATATATGTGAGAGAGAGAGAGAGAGAGATATGGGGGGTCAGGGGAGAAGCCAAGAGGCACATCTTTAAGAAAGTTATTTTTAGGTTCACTTAACTTCCTGCGGGGAAAAGATTCCTCTCTATATATACGGTCGTGTTCTTTATTTGATCTGACTGCCTGAATAATCCTGCCTTCCTTCCTTCCTTCCTTCTTTCCCTTCCTTCCTTCCTTTCTTCCCTTCGTCCTTCCTTATATCTCTTTATCTATTCCTCCTCTTTCTTATGCCTTCTTTGAATCTTTCCCGTTTTTCGTGTATTATGTCTTTTTTTCACATTTCTATCTCTTTCTCCTTTCCTTCCTTCCTTCCTTCCTTCCTTTCTTCCTTCCGTCCTTCCTTATATCTCTTTATCTATTCCTCCTCTTTCTTATGCCTTCTTTGAATCTTTCCCGTTTTTCGTGTATTATGTCTTTTTTTCACATTTCTATCTCTTTCTCCTTTCCTTCCTTCCTTCCTTCTTTCCCTTCCTGCCTTCCTTTCTTCCCTTCGTCCTTCTTTATATCACTTTATCTATTCCTCCTCTTTCATATACCTTTTTTGAATTTTTACTGTTTTTCGTGTACTATGTCTTGCTTCACATTTCTATCTCTTTTCCTTTCGTCCCTTCCTACCTTCCTCCCTTCCTACCTTCCTAGTGCCTGTCAATACCCTGATCCTCTTATTCATGCCATTCTGAATATATGCGCGTCCTCATCTTTCGTTGCCTTCTCCTGGACTACGCAGACATTCATATCATCCTCCGTCACACATTATTCATAGCTTCAACACCTTATCTTATACCTGCCAGCTCTTATCCGCTCGTATCCACCTTGTCTATCTATATACGAAAAGCTTATTAATTCCTATCGTGTCCTCCTTTTCTATTCCCTTCATTTCATTTATATTTCCTTTCCTTTCTTATGCGTTATTATTTTCATCATCTCCCAGTTCTTATTATCCACACTCGTATCCCACCTGTCGATATTGGAAGGGCTGGTCTATACCGTATCTTCACTTCCCTTCTATTTGCATTATCTCTTTCCTTTTTATTGTATTCAGCATCTTACAAACCTCCCACTCACGTGCCTTCCCTTCCCACTCTCTCCATTTACACTGTCTTTCCTTTTTATTATATTCAGTAACATCTTATCCTACGCACCTGCCACCCTGTATCTCCCCTTCCTACTTCCCTCTATTTATATTACCTTTCCTTTTTATTATATTCAGCAGCATCTTATCTCAGGCACCTGCCACTCTGCATCTTCCTGTATCCCGTCTCCATCCCCTTGCATCCCACCTGTCTCGCAACGGCCGGGCTATTTTTCCTCGCCCGAGCCAATAAAGGGAACAAGGCTGTATCTGGGGAGGCCTTGCAGCGGTCTCGTCTCGCCTCTAACCCCCTGTGAGGCCGCATGAGTGACGTGGGTGCGCTCATTGAACAGGCCAGGCACCCACACACTCACTGAGCCATGGCAGTCCAAATTTATGCTAAGGAAAAATGGACTAACTTGACAACCTGAGCGGAAGTGTAGTCATGAACCTTCCTTCGTTACACCAGCTCGAAATATACTTGTGTTCACTGCGTCATATGATCCTGCTCCCAGCCACACCCATGTTAGTATTCGTTAAAAGTTATATAGCTGGTTTAGTTTTTTAATTCCGTTTTTGGGATGTAATTTGTTAGCAGTGTAAGATTTTCACCAACGCAGTTAAGTCAACATACTGCAAACTCAGTCTTAAAAATTTATATATAAGAAAATCAACAAAGCCCAACTAACCTCGCCTTGAAAAACAGGTAAAAAAAGAGACAAATCAGCCGCATTATAGTTAACAAAGACCAATACGACATTTGTAAAAGGAAGTCCTAGCCATCAGTATCCCGACAAACACACACTCTCTCTCTCTCTCTCTCTCTCTCTCTCTCTCTCTCTCTCTCTCTCTCTCTCTCTCTCTCTCTCTCTCTCTCTCTCTCTCTCTCTCTCTCTCTCTCTCTCTCTCTCTCTCTCTCTCTCTCTCTCTCTCTCTCTCTCTCTCTCTCTCTCTCTCTCTCTCTCTCTCTCTCTCTCTCTCTCTCTCTCTCTCACACACACACACACACACACACACACACACACACACACACACACCATGCTCACGCGAGAACGCTTATAATAGAGCCTCGCATTGTCGTGACAACAAAGGTGTTTTCCAGGCAGACGGAGTGAAGGCCTCTGCCAGGCTCGAGGCAAACACGGAAATTCATTTTTACACAACACCGCGCGATAAGCTTTTTTGTTGGGCAGCGCTGACGTACAGGTGACAACAGACGAGACAGACAAGCCACGCCTGCCTACCACCTGCCTTCGTCATGGCAAGCGGGAGGTTCATGAGTTCAAGCAAAAGAAATAAAAAAGGAAAAAAGAGACCACATCCGAACTTAGGTGACTCCGGTGGCTCAGTGGCTTCGTCTACTGCTCTATTCAATTCAAGGACCAAGGTTCGAATCTAGACGTTACTTACCTTAACGTAGTGTACCAGAAGTTCAGGGACGTCGGTGATCATGGAGTCGTTATTCAATCATGTCATATGTCATCATCCTCACGAGATTTGCCACTCCATCCTCCTCCATTAGCATTCAAGAGACTGTCATAAACTCCATCCACTAGTCATGTTCCTCTTGCGCTCACCCCTTCCTTGGCTAGTCCTGGAAAGAGAGAGAAAACAATTGTCATCATACCGAACACCACACTCAAAAAAAGAAAAAAGTTTAGTAAGCATTGAAGGAGAGTAAGGAAAACAGAGAGGGGAGGAAAATAAGACAGAATGACGTAAGAAAATAAATAAGGGACTGGAGAAAGGAGAGAAAGAGAAAGGAGGGAGAGGGAGAAACGTGTGCAAATGTAAGAAAGGAAGAAAAAAGGAAAACAGAGAAGGGGAAAATAGGTCATAACGTAAAAAGAAATAATAAGGGACTAGAAAGGAAAGGAAAGGAGGGAGAAGGAGAGGGAAAATATGTGCAAAGGAAAACAAGAAAGCAAAAGAGGGAAAACAAAGGGGAAAAAAACAAGGCAAAATAGCTTAAAAATAGAAGGAACTGAAAAGCCAAGGAAAGGAGGGAGAGGGGAAGGAAGAGGGAGAGGGGGAGGGAAGATGTGTGCTTGGCTAAGAGTCTGCGTTTGCTTATACGGTGGAAAAACTGACAAATATTTGCTCCTCTTTGGGGGAACGGAAGCAGGACGGCCGTTATGGTCCTCCCGTGTCCGCTCCCTCACCTTCCCTTCCTCTGCCTGCCCCACTCCTCACCTCCATTATAATCCTTTCCCCAGCCCTTCCTCTTCTCTCCTCCCCCACCCTCCCTTCCCTCCTTTCCTCCTCATCTCCCTTCCTCTGGCTTCCCCACTCCTCACCTCCATTATCATCCTTTCCCCAGCCTTTCTCTTCCCTCCTCCTCCACCTTCCCTTCCCTCCCTTCTCTCCACACCTCCATTTAGCTTTCCTTTCCTCTTTTACCCGCACATCCTTTTTTCCCTCCCTTTCCCTCTTCTCACGGACTAAAGAAAGATCGAATGGTTGTCTCTAAGGGGACGGGAATTACTCTTAAATGCAGCCAAAGGTGTTTTTCATGGGCAGTACTCTTAAACACTTCGACGACCAAGCACACACACACACACACACACACACACACACACACACACACACACACACACACACACACACTTGACAAGGCTTTCGTAGGAGTTGTTAGAACTTCCAGGAATCGGAGTTGGGGTCGATTATTTTTTTCATAGCCGATAAATAGAGAAAAAGAGGAAGAGGAGAAGGAGAGAGGAGAGAGAGAGGAGGAGTGGTGGAAGAGGTAATAGTGACGGGGAATGAATAAAGTGAGAGGGAAAGGAGTATATACACCCCTGGACTTCAACTTAATCTATTCTATATACTAACATCAACCAGGAGGAACAGCCACCCGCCCCACACTATCTCTCTCTCTCTCTCTCTCTCTCTCTCTCTCTCTCTCTCTCTCTCTCTCTCTCTCTCTCTCTCTCTCTCTCTCTCTCTCTCTCTCTCTCTCTCTCTCTCTCTCTCTCTCTCTCTCTCTCTCTCTCTCTCTCTCTCTCTCTCTCTCTCTCTCTCTCTCTCTCTCTCTCTCTTTGGGCTTAAATATGTCCCCTTCCCTTCCCAACGCAAGCCTCGCAACACACACATATCCTCAAGGCAGTTCGGGGGAAAGGTTCTCTACTCTTTTTCCTCTTCAGACATGTATGTGTGCGAAAGGGAGAGAAAATACTGAGGGTGAATAGATAGATAGATAGAGATGGAACAGTGCTGCAGGGTGTGTATATGAAGAGTAGCTGCACGGAGGTATTTTTAAGTGTACAGGAGAGCCAGGTAGGAAGACTGGACAGGTGCGTAGGTTCTCTCTCTCTCTCTCTCTCTCTCTCTCTCTCTCTCTCTCTCTCTCTCTCTCTCTCTCTCTCTCTCTCTCTCTCTCTCTCTCTCTCTCTCTCTCTCTCTCAGTTCGTACCTTTCCAACTCCACAAAGTCAAATACAACCGCCGCCTCAGTCCTATTAGCGTCGACGAACCGGAATTCAACGCGTTTCGAACCAGTTTGAGGACCATTAGGTTAGTGTGAAATATCTGCGTTAAGTAAAAACACACGTGAAGGAGAGAATATGCAATTAAATCTTTCCTTAAAACGGCGAAGTAAGAAACCTAAGAAAAACTAACGATATGATTTATTTTGTTTTTGTTTGTTTGTTTGTTTTCTCTCTCTTTTTTTGAAGGGGGGACAAGTTTATTTTTTCGAGAGAGAGCATATACCCTACCCCCCTCTCCCCCTCTCCCTCCCCCTCCTCCCAATAGGATGTATATTTTAACTTAGTATCTCCTAAAATATAAATAAACAAGTCTGTGGGGTTGTTATTTACTACTTTTTTTTCTCTCTCATTCTTTTACACACACACACACACACACACACACACACACACACACACACACACACACACATACACACACGTACAAGGTTTTCGCAGTCTCCAATTAAGGCAGAGACTGGGTGATGGACAGACTAGTTTTCACTAAAAGAAAGCGGACGCCAAGAGATGAAGACAAGGAGGAGGAGGAGGAGGAGGAGGAGGAGAAGGAGAGGGGGAGGAGAAGAAAAGAGGAAAATTGGGAACAGTAAAAGGAAGAAGAAGAGAACGTAAGGAAATTAGAGGAAAATGGTACAGGTGGAGATGATACAGGAGGAGGAGGAGGAGGAGTATGACGACGAGGAGGTGGAGAAGGAGAAAGCTGAAAACGAGAACGGCGAGGACGAGCTGGAAGACGACGACGAGGAGGAGGACGAGGAGGAGAAAAGAGGTCGACAATGAAGAAAAGTTTCCCATCTTTAGCTTCTCCCTCTCGCTTGGCCCCGCTGCTATTTCGAGTTCCCTTTCAGCACTGTCGGAAGGAGGAGGAGGAGGAGGAGGAGGAGGAGGAGGAGGAGGAGGAGGAGCTTCTTCGGGCGGAGGCAAAGAGTGTCTATCTATCCGGTCTCTGACGCAAGAGGATACGAAATACATACGAGTGGGCGAGGCAGAAATGGATCTTGTTCTTAAGGGATAGAAGATGAGGAGGAGGAGGCGTTGGAAGCTGGTGTGTGTGTGTGTGTGCGTGCGTGTGTATGTGTGTGTGTGTGTGTGTGTGTGTGTGTGTGTGTGTGTGTGTGTGTGTGTGTGTGTGTGTGTGTGTGTGTGTGTGTGTGTGTGTGTGTGTGTGTGTGTGTGTGTGTGTGTGTGTGTGTGTGTGTGTGTGTGTGATGTTCTTTCTTTTTGTTGTTGTTTTCTTGTTTTTTTATTCAGCTTTATTTCTCTCCTATCTGATTTTTTTTCTATCTTGTGTTTTCTTGTTTTGTTTTCCTTTCCCTCGTTTTCTTTTTCCTTTCTTTTTTTCTCTTCCTTTTTTCTCTCTCTCCTTTTCTATTCCTATCTTTTGTTTTCCTTTCCTAATTTTGTTTTTTGTTCTCCTTTCCTTCTACTTCTCTTCTTTTCTCGACTCTTCCTTCCCTCTCTCCTTCTCTCTTTTGTGTCACTCCATTCCTCTCTCCTATATACCTTTCTATTCTTCATTTCTCTTGTTCTCTTTTAATTTCGTTTTTTTTTCATTTTCACTATTTTCTTCTATTCCCTTTCCTCTCTATCTCTTTATCTATCTATCTCTCTATCTATCTACTCTGTCTATCTATCTATCTCACGGGTCGCTTTTCTTTGGTACTAGATTTTGTTCACCCTTCTCCTTCCTTCCCTTGCCGCGTCCAGAGTACGGAACATAAAAACCGCAAAACGCCCGCCGCTATTTTTCACCTCGAGTGTTTTCCCCTTCAGTAGAGGTCGCTGGTTGCCTTGGTTATGCTCCTGCGCAGTGATCCCGTCTTCTTTATACCCGACAGCCTTCCCCTCTCCCTCCTCCTGATGCTGATCCTCCTCCTCTCTTCCTCTCTTACCGCCTCCCGACTTCATCTCATCTCTTAGTAGAAGGCCTTGACCTCACTTCCGTTCATTGCTCTCTCTCTCTCTCTCTCTCTCTCTCTCTCTCTCTCTCTCTCTCTCTCTCTCTCTCTCTCTCGTGTCTTCTTTCCCCTCCTCTTCCTCCTCCTTCCCTTCTCCACCATTTCCCCCTCACTCATGTTAACCTTTCTGCCTCCTGTGTTCTTTCTCCTCCTCCTCCTCCTCCTCCTCCTCCTCCTTGATCTTCCTCCTACTCCTCTTTCTTTGCGTTCCGATCTCTTCCTTCCCTTGATCCTTCCTCCAGCACTGTATATGTCTCCACACTCCCCTGAGGACATCCACTGCCTGCCTTTCCTTCCCCTGACCCAACGAGTACCTCCTTAAAGTCTTCGCTCTCTCCCCGCCTCGTTTTGTTACTGTTCTGGGTAGTAATCTCTCTTTGTTTCTGTCTTGCGTATATGCACGCATGTTTTTCCTCGAGTCTTGTACCTTTGAGAAATGGATGAACTAAGTGGATTTTGTAGGTGTGTGTTGAAAGTCTCATGGTAAAAGATGAACAAGAAGGGATGGGTTTATAAGGTAAGGAGAGGGAATTCTGCTGATCTCTCATAAATACGTACCTACCTACCTACCTACCTGCTTACCTAACCTACCTAACTTCCCGAAAACTTACATACGTATCTACCTACCTAACAAACTAACTATCTATTTACCTATCTACCCACGAATCAAATGGCTACCTATATACATATCGAATGACTACCTATCTACCTTAACTTCCCCAGAACTTATCTACGTATCTACCTACCTAACTAACTAACTAACTAATTACCTATCTGCCCACTATTTGCATGGCTTCCTCGCGGACGAAATTCATTGGACACTAAACTTTATTAATTAATGGAATACCCTGATGGAGATATTGACACAGGAGCCTGGCTGGGTAAGAGAAAGAAGGGTTGGCCGCGTGAGGTGGAGGGCGAAACGACTGACTGACCCAATTTCTGTTCTGTTTGGGAAATGAAGGATATGAATCATGTATCGAGACACTTCTCCTCCCGAATTTCATCGCTCTTTCGGCCACTCTTCTGAACTCTTCTTTATAGTGACAGTGTTTAGTGGACTTTTTTTTAGTATCACTTTTTTTTTTTACTTTGAATGCTTCCTTCACTGCAAAAAAAATATATACTAATAGGTTCGTTGTTATCTAGGAAGAGGAGAGGAAGAAAAGATCGAGGGAAGAGAGAGGGCGTGAGATGGGTCCGTCAGTCAGTCAGTCAGTCAGTCACTCACTCACTCACTCACTCACACACTCACTCACTCATTATCCCTGCCATTGAAATATGAACTCAGGTGGAATGGATACTATAAATGAATTACTTATTATTATCATTATTATCACTATTTTTATCATTATCATCATCATCATCATCATTATATATCGTCACTGTTGTTATTGTTGTTCCTGTTGACGTTTTTTTTTTTTAATTATGGAGATTAAGGGAGTTTTTCGATGTTATTTTTCATGATACTTTATTTTTTACGGAAGACCGGACGAGAGAGAGAGAGAGAGAGAGAGAGAGAGAGAGAGAGAGAGAGAGAGAGAGAGTGTATGGAGGGGATATGGGCGCCCTTCACAGTATATGTATTGCTAACGCCACTTTAAGATATTTAGCCGAGTGTTGCTGCTAATGTTTTCCTCTCTCTCTCTCTCTCTCTCTCTCTCTCTCTCTCTCTCTCTCTGCCGATAATGAGGAAAACAGACAATATACGCAAATTACGACCTTTTGGCGCTAACTTAGGCCCCCGATAACACACACACACACACACACACACACACACACACACACACACACACACACACACACACATAGATAGAGGAATATGTATGTGTAAAAGTATATAAGTATGTATGTACGTATGTATATGTGTATGAATGTGTTTATGTACCATGCATGTATGTTTGTATATATAGGGAGATAATTGTGTGTGTGTCTGTGTGTGTGTGTGTGTGTGTGTGTGTGTGTGTGTGTGTGTGTGAGTGTGTGTGTAACCTTTCTCTTCTGCTGTTCTCTTTCCGACAAGGAGGAGGCGCCAGACAGTCGGGTTCGGCTCCTTAGTAAATAATGAAAGAAAATAAAAAGTTCTATACTCTCTCTCTCTCTCTCTCTCTCTCTCTCTCTCTCTCTCGTTTGTAGGTCCCGCAGCGTTCCCTTTTTGTTAAATCGCGCCGGAAATGAGACAACTCAGTGAAATTGAGGACGAGATTGTAGGGTAACTATACACACGACTTTCCCGTATGCGCCCGTGTGTGTGTGTGTGTGTGTGTGTGTGTGTGTGTGTGTGTGTGTGTGTGTGTGTGTGTGTGTGTGTGTGTGTGTGTGTGTGTGTGTTTCTTCCCTAAATACTCTATATCTATATCTATATCTATATCTAAATATTCTATATCTATATCTCAATACTATCTATATCTCTTCTTGAAAGTATACTTCTCCCATGCATTAACCCTCCCTCGCTTATATAGTTCTCCCTTCACTGATTTTTACCCGCTGAAGCTCTCGAATCCACTATCTATACCTCATTTTCAGCATATACTTCTTCCATGCACTAACCCTTCCTTCGCCTATATAGTTCTCCCTTCACTGATTTTAACCCGCACGAAGCTCTCAAATCCGTCTTTGTCAACAACACGTTCGCCATATGCAGCATC
>NC_066522.1:21465617-21563117 GCF_024679095.1 Eriocheir sinensis
TCTCTCTCTCTCTCTCTCTCTCTCTCTCTCTCTCTCTCTCTCTCTCTCTCTCTCTCTCTCTCTCTCTCTCTCTCTCTCTCTCTCTCTCTCTCTCTCTTTTCATCTCCTCTCATCTCTCTCTTCTCTATCTATCTCGTCTCTATCTATCTATCTATCTATCTATCTATTTATCTATCTATCTATCTATCTATCTATATATC
This sequence comes from Eriocheir sinensis, assembly GCF_024679095.1. NCBI lineage: Eukaryota > Metazoa > Arthropoda > Malacostraca > Decapoda > Varunidae > Eriocheir > Eriocheir sinensis. The sequence goes on from NC_066522.1 coordinate 21,465,818, forward strand.
TATTACCACCACGAATCCAAACCGTATCTTTCCATTAACTATTATTTTTTATCATCAGTCCGACAAGCTCCGACAGCTCAACGTCAATCTCCTCAACACAAGAATTACAGGAGGATTTTTTTCATCTCTACTCTCCTGTCAGTTACTCTCCGAAAGGTTAACCAGGAATAGGGCGAGAAAGAGCCTTGAAACAGAGCCCGCTGTGTGTGTGTGTGTGTGTGTGTGTGTGTGTGTCTGACCTGAACAACCCAATAACGCAGGGCAGGCGTGTGTGTGTGTGTGTGTGTGTGTGTGTGTGTGTGTGTGTGTGTGTGTGTGTGTGTGTGTGTGATGGGAACCCGACGTCCATTCACAGTCCATTGGAAACCGCTCATTCGTACACACACACACACACACACACACACACGCACACACCTGTCCAGTTTTAACCCATTACACTGCAGGACGCTTCACTTTCTACATACAACCCTCGCAAAACCACTACTTACAAAAGGAGCTAAAAACAAAACATATAAAAACGAGCACCAACACGCAATAGTCACCCCTTAAAATGTCACGCCCGCTTTCTATATACTGCGTGGATGAAGTCGAGGTTTCAGCGACGATACACTCACATTGTCAGGAGAGTTTACAGGATGTGACTTCGCAGATCCTAGATAACGGGATGACATTAACGGCGAAGGACAGACGAGTGTAAGCAAGATGGCTTCACTATGAACACATTTGCATGCGCCATAACGGGCTGGGGTCGACCATCAGGCCCTACCAAGAAAACGAACTGGTGCTATAGGCCGAAACGTTAAAACAAAAGCCGCTGGAAATGGAGTAGGGAATGGTGTCGGTGGTAGTAGTAGTAGTAGTAGTAGTAGTAGTAGCAATAGTAATAATGATAATGATAATAACAACTAATACAGAACACACCTTTAATATTTCTCTCTCTCTCTCTCTTTTCCAGGTGAACATGAACGAGATGTGAGTATACCAGAAGGGTCCCTGCAGTCCTTACACCTAACCTCCCTCTCCCCACCCCACCCTCTAGCGGGCATGCAGGTAATCCCACCAACCCCACCTCTCCCTGAACCCAAACTTTCCTGCTGAAACCCGACCGACTGAGAGGAAGGAGGGGACGGAATAGTAAGGAAGGAGAAAGGGATGAGAGAGGAATGGTTGGAAGGAAGGAACGGAGGGAAGGAAGAAATGGAGGGAGAGAGGGAGGGAGAGGAAAAAAGGAGGGAAGGAAGAAATAAGGAATGGAAGAAAGGAAGAAGGAGAGACGAGAGGAAAGAAAGAAGGAAAAAAAGAATGAGAAAAGAATGAGAGAGAGAGAGAGAGAGAGAGAGAGAGAGAGAGAGAGAGAGAGAGAGAGAGAGAGAGAGAGAGAGAGAGAGAGAGAGAGAGAGAGAGAGAGAGAGAGCGAGAGAGAGAGAGAGAGAGAGAGAGAGAGAGAGAGAGAGAGAGATAGAGAGAGAGAGAGAGAGAGAGAGAGAGAGAGAGAGAGAGAGAGAGAGAGAGAGAGAGAGAGAGAGAGAGAGAGAGAGAGAGAGAGAGAGAGAGAGAGAGAGAGAGAGAGAGAGAGAGAGAGAGAGAGAGAGAGAGAGAGAGAGAGAGAGAGAGAGAGAGAGAGAGAGAGAGAGAGAGAGAGAGAGAGAGAGAGAGAGAGAGAGAGAGAGAGAGAGAGAGAGAGAGAGAGAGAGAGAGAGAGAGAGAGAGAGAGAGAGAGAGAGAGAGAGAGAGAGAGAGAGAGAGAGAGAGAGAGAGAGAGAGAGAGAGAGAGAGAGAGAGAGAGAGAGAGAGAGAGAGAGAGAGAGAGAGAGAGAGAGAGAGAGAGAGAGAGAGAGAGAGAGAGAGAGAGAGAGAGAGAGAGAGAGAGAGAGAGAGAGAGAGAGAGAGAGAGAGAGAGAGAGAGAGAGAGAGAGAGAGAGAGAGAGAGAGAGAGAGAGAGAGAGAGAGAGAGAGAGAGAGAGAGAGAGAGAGAGAGAGAGAGAGAGAGAGAGAGAGAGAGAGAGAGAGAGAGAGAGAGAGAGAGAGAGAGAGAGAGAGAGAGAGAGAGAGAGAGAGAGAGAGAGAGAGAGAGAGAGAGAGAGAGAGAGAGAGAGAGAGAGAGAGAGAGAGAGAGAGAGAGAGAGAGAGAGAGAGAGAGAGAGAGAGAGAGAGAGAGAGAGAGAGAGTTTTTCCCTTGCACTCACCACCACCCTCCCCACCTCCTCCTCCTCTCCGCCAGGCAGTTTACACAGTACGACGTCTCTTTTGATGTTGGACGAGGCGTGAAGGGTCTCTGCCTCACTTCTCTACTAACACAGCGGCGGCACAGCGTTAAGGTTATACTCCCAAAGCTCCTCAGTTCTCAGCTTACCCCAACAGTATAGTGAACCCAGAATGCCCAGTGCGTTTTGGCGTTAAGGTCCCAACACCTATTTTTACCTCTCATATGTTACCTATAGCTAACTTATGAGAGGAAGAGGTAGGTGTTGGGACTGTGTGGCAGAGCAGACGGGAGGAAAGGACCCGCGGGAGCCAACGTCACAATGGGTTCACTATTGATGGAGCGTGCGTGGGCTGGTTGGTCTGAGAAAGCCCCTTGTCTTTACCCGAGATGCGCTGGGCCATACTCTTAACCATTCGTCGTCCAAGCACACATATTTAACAAGGCTTTCGTAGTGGTTGTGGGCATTTCCATCGGTAGTTTTAGGACCCTGGTGGTAGTCTGACCCTTCATCTGTGCCGTGAACCTAAGATGCCACTCCTAAAAACTCGACTGATCTCCTTTTTGCCCTTTGGAAGTAGTTGATGTGACAGGTGAGGCGTCTAACAGTGTATTCCATCCTGCTCCGGTAAACGTTCTAACTTCATCTCTCCACCTGGTCCTCTATCTGCCCTGACTTGCCCTCTTTCTTCGGTGCTATGTTATATATTAGACCCGATATTCATTTGACCGATTGTAGATTAAAAGACTTGCCTAAGGTAAAGTTATGAAGATATGATTCGATCCTCCTTTCAGTTTTTAGACCGTCGACTCCATTCTTTCTCTGACAGGGCCAAGGAAGCGTTACAAATGAGAGCGTGCTGCGACAAAAGCCCAGCCCGTCTGAAGTCAAATACAGACCTCCCCTCAAGCCTGCTCAATCGATGATCTCCTTTACGATATCCTATTGATCAGTTCCGTGAAGAAGCGAACACAGAAATAAGGTGATCAGTACTATATGAAGAGAACTCTGAGTAGGAGGAGATCTTAATCATAGCCTGAAACTACCCGACAGTCTGATCTCCTGCATGCTTGAATAACTGACTGATTTAAACGTACACAAAAGGCTTTATTAGTTACGAGAAGAAGGAAGATTATTAAAGGAACTGAGAGGCTGCCGAACACACAAAGCTGTCACGACATAATCTTTAATAATGACCGCGGTGCACGATTATCTTTCCAATTACCAGGAGTGTGTGTGTGTGTGTGTGTGTGTGTGTGTGTGTGTGTGTGTGTGTGTGTGTGTGTGTGTGTGTGTGTGTGTGTGTGTGTGTGTGTGTGTGTGTGTGTGTGTGTGTGTGTGTGTGTGTGTGTGTGTGTGTGTGTGTGTGTGTGTGTGTGTGTGTGTGTGTGTGTGTGTGTGTGTGTGTGTGTGTGTGTATATATATATATATATATATATATATATATATATATATCTATATATATATATATATATATATATATATATACGTATCTATGTATTAATCAATCTATCTACCTATCTGTCTATCTAATCCATCTATCATTATAAATTTATACCTATCCGCACGCGTATAACCTCCCTGTATTACACACTTCCTCTACGAATATTTACTCGGTGCTTTCCTCCTGCCCCTAGCTCGGCTGGAGAGGGTATTCCTGACCCAGCCAGTGAGGAGAGCATGGACGTGTCAGAGGCCAGTAACAGCAGCGGAACACTGGCCAACCACTCGCCGCTCTCCGACCACCTCGCCAGCAACATTTACTCCTACGAACACGGCGTGCGTGACCCTCTAAGGTTTCCAATGCAGGTGAGAATGAGGCGACCGACACACATGAAGAGGTTTCTTTCGCATGATTCACGTTCCTTGGGGGTGTTAGGGGGGAGAGGGGCTCGTAGCGGAGGGTGCCGGGTAGCGGTTCCCAAACTGAGTTGCGCTCACCCCTGGGGGGGCGTGAAATGATCACTGGAGGGACGTGAGAAAAAAAATGTGATGGCGGATTTTATATTAGTCTTATTAAATTTTTAAACACTTCGTTAGATGGTGTCATTTTGAGATTAACGTATGCTGTACGCTTCAGCGGAGTTAAGTTTGAAACTTACCCAGGCTCGGAGCACAGCCATCCAGCCTGCAGTTTTTATTTTCGTTTCTCTGTTTTTCTTTCGCTAAAGGAAGCAGCTCAAGGGCAAAAAAAAGTAATGAGGTAAAAAAAAAAAAAGCCTGCTAATCACTGCGCACATAAAAATCGTAACAAATGTACGAAATTTAAAGAAACTGACGAGACCTTAGTACTCCTTGAATCTTGGCGGGGGTGCGTGGACTCGGTCATGGCCCGGAAGGGGGCGTGGCCTGAAAAGTCTGGGAACCGCTGGCGTAGGGAAAGGGTTGGAGGTTGTATACTGCATGGTGTGTGCGTGTGCGTGTGTGTGTGTGTGTCTCTCTCTCTCTCTCTCTCTCTCTCTCTCTCTCTCTCTCTCTCTCTCTCTCTCTCTCTCTCTCTCTCTCACACACACACACACACAAACAAGCAGGCGCTGGTTGGAGCTTCAGCCAGAGGTATAAATTTTAGATGGCTCACGGAGCTTTGTCAATAGTGAGCCTAACAAAAGCGCATCTGATTACACATGACAGAACGGACGGCTCGTGGGCGCGGCGGTGGAGGGGGAGATTTCGCCGCCCTCGGGGCTGGGCGAGGCGGCTGCGGCGCCTGCCCGGGGACACAAGCCCACGCCCTTCAACCTGTCCCACCTCGAGTACACCTTGCCGGACACTGAAATATACGAGCCCGAAACAGGTAACGAATTGAACTAGTACAGATTTGATAAATCTGATTTTCGTTTAACAGAGGTTCGTCAAAGGGAGAATTTATGGTAATAATATTCTATAATTAAGCAGAAATGTTCTTGTGATAAAAGAGGTGCTAAGGAGCCACAATAAACATGGTCACAACTCTCAGCTCACCTGTAAGACTGGCAGGAAGGCAGCTTGACCCACTCCTCCCTCCCATAGTGGACTTCCCCAGTTCGCCAACTGCTCTGCGGTATCTGGCGGACCCCGGCGAGGACTGCGGCGGCGTACGGCTGGCCGAGCGGGAGGACACGACGCAGCCACCAGCCACCCCCACCGAGGAGGACCGGTCCCTGTACACGGCGGTGGTGTCGCCGCCCACCGGTCAGGTCACACTCAGGAAAGGTGAGTGGCAGGCCTCTCCTCCAGAGCCTGCAGGGTGACGGGACGACTCCAGTTAGGAAACTGTTTTGAATTACAAATATCAAAAGATTCTTTTCCTTATTTTTTCAGCATACTCAAGGGAGATTTTTCAAAACACAATCATTCCTTCCTATCACAATTAATTGAAATTTTCAGTATACAGCCATTATATGAAAGATGAACAGTCGTCAGAGTTTCCAACTTCAGAGATCATTGCATTACATAAGATGGATCCTTTCAAAACGGTTTTCCCTGGCAGTACAACATTCAGTAGTCGGTAATCAATGAAGAAGAACGTGTGCAGTGTATTGTATCTCCCCTTGCCAGTCTTAGCCCTCAGTGTTGCCGCCTAGAGCCGCCCCTTCCCACCCTCCATGCACTGCAGTAGCCGTCATGTGTAGAGCCGAGATCAATCACCGCCTCAAAACATGGCCGTGGTCCAACTATCCGCCCCCTCACCCCCGCCCCGCACAGAGCGACCCTCCAGCCTGGAAGTGAACCGCAAGAAGCGCCTCACCGTCACGGAGGAGCTGCTGACGGTGGCCGTGGACGACGACCAGCACTCCATCTCGTCCCTCAGCCAACATAGCGACGACGACGACGACGACGCTCAGATGCTGTCCCACGACGAGTTCACCGACATGCTCACGCCGGACGACATCGACACCCCCGACGAGCTGGAAGAGTCCATCATGGAGCGTAAGGGAAACACGCTTCTTGCCTCGCCCTTTGCCACACTCTGCCCCAGGGCCGCATCCAGGGACTTGGTGGCCTGTCCATCATCTGTCTGAAAGAAAGTCAAAACCCTTAGTCATGTTAAATGCTGAATATCACTCAGCATAATAAATTTGGCACTTCTGAAACATCTATTGCACCTGGAGCCATGCATGGACACCTTCCAACAATTATGCATCTAATTCATCGTAGTGATTACCCACAACTCCCTCCCTGCTTCTCCCCCTTCTCCCCCTCCTCCTCCTCCTCCTCTGGGTGCGGCCCTGTAGCCCTATCAAAAGACACTGGAGCAAGAACCTCTATTCATATCCTTTAGTGTTGCCTAGTCCTATATCGATAACTACCTCAAAACTGCCTGTACTAAAAATAAATCAGCAGTCTGAACTATTAAAATGTTAGACGACAGCCAGCGCAGACGTCCTCATTAGCTGTGTGTAGGCCGTATGGCTTCTTGTAGTCTGTTAATGTATAGCCTTGTGTAAAGGGTCAGCCTGAGTCATGAAGTCTCTCGGTTATGTATCTCAAACCATCTTCCACCTCTCTTGCCCTGCCAGGTCTGGGCCCCCAGCCAAGGATAGATCCCCTGCCGGAGTACACCGCCACCCAGGAGACCACCGAGGAAAGGTCGTGGCGCTCAGTCGTCATATCGGGCATCGAGAGGAGAATTGATATGAAGGTATGAGCGAACGGTGATGGCGCGTCGTCGGCGGCGGCGGCGGCGGTGGTGACAGTGATGAAGGATGAGGGAAAGAGTAGCTACTCTTTCTCTTACCCTTGATAGTGATGACATCCCGCCGCTTTTAGTTTCCATGGAGAGCCGATACTCAGCACAGAGCTTAGCGACTATCAGTCACGGCAACAGTGACAAACTGCAGTGTATTCGCATGACGTGTTCATGACCATCAAAATTTAATAAATGACTACCGGAGGAATTTGTAAGCTACTTCAAATATTCTAGTGTGTGTGTGTGTGTGTGTGTGTGTGTGTGTGTGTGTGTGTGTGTGTGTGTGTGTATTTCTTTTCTTTTTACTCGCACAGGTAATTGAGCCGTACAAGAAAGTGCTAAGTCACGGGGGCTACCTGTCGGGCAGCAACGAAGCTATCATAGTGTTCTCCGCCTGCTTCCTCCCTGATCGGTCACGGAAAGATTACGATTACGTCATGGATAACCTCTTCATGTGAGTATCAGAAATCGTGATCAAAATAGGCCAAAAGAGGGTTACTAAGGGTATGTTAAGATACTTATAATACTGCAAAAGAGATATTAGGACCAACAGCAATGGGTAACAGTCGAAAACATTAAGGTTTAAGGACAGGTTAAACTGGTTGACAAATTTGGAAGATATGAAGCAGTTGTGTAGATAAATTCCAACGCCACAGCTGTGATTTCCACTTCACTGTACTGTACCTTCACACGACCTCTGCGCATCACGAAAAAGGACGGCATGACTGCCAAGAATTTCACAAGAATTCATGTCAAATATGAATTCTTGATCATTCTTGCACGCCTCTCCAATTAAGCTCACACATTTCATCTGTCCCACTAGGTATGTTCTGACGACCCTGGACCAGCTCATCGCCGAAGACTACGTCCTCATCTACCTCCATGGGGCGACCACGAGGGGCAACATGCCGTCCTTCGCCTGGCTCAAGGTACGGCCATTCTTACATAAACCCTCAATCATGTACTGAGTGAGTATACTTGAGTAACACATTGATCTGTTATTGTTCCTCTTGCTATAATTTAAGTAGGAGTCACACTGGCATGCACCTTCCATTTCATAGAATAATAGCATCTCCATGTCCCTGCCTTAGGAAACCTGGGTGTCACACACTTGCCCTTTGAACCAGCAGGCTGCTAGGTTTTTACCCACCACAGACTCTGAGGCAAAATGACCGAGGTGAGCTGCGACATAACACGCAGCTATAGTGTATGCCTCTAACTTTACCTGCCTTACCCTACGACTTTATTGGCGTCGTAGGGTGCGCCCTTTGATTGATTCACCTGCCTCACTTTCCTTTTAGGGTGTGGTCGGCAATACTTAGTGATGCTTGGATGGGTGTGGCCCAGTGAACTATAATTACAGTCCATCACTAATCCATATCATATATTTCGTAGTTATTCTACTTTGTTTCAATGCATCCTCAACAAGCGTGTGGTGGAGATATGTGAGTGAGCATTCAAATAAGACTCTACCGTCCTCTGAAAGGCCATCCTCACCTTAACTCTGCGTGCCCCTACAGCGCTGCTACCAGATGATTGACCGGCGGCTCCGCAAGAACCTGCAGGGCCTCTACCTGGTGCACCCGACCTTCTGGGTGAAGACCGTGGTGGTGATGACGCGCCCCTTTGTCAGGTACTGCTGCAGGACAAAATAAGTCCAATCTTTTAGAAACCACCTTATCTAATAACATATTATAAAGTGTATTCCAACATAAAAATATACTCTACAACATATTTTGTAAATAGAATATATTATTGTTCTACATATACAAATTATCTGTGTTTGAATTATATTATAAATTATCTGTTTGAATTATATTATAAATTCCTCTTTCAGTGCTAAATTTGCTCGCAAGTTGAGATTTGTAAATAGTTTGAAAGAACTATCCAGCCTTATTCCAATGGACCAAGTGTGTATTCCAGACAGAGTCAAACAGTAAGTACTCTGTTACACAGACCCTCTTGTCTGGCTACAACAAATAAAAATGTTACAATGCATAAAGAGGAATGTCTGGCTCCACTTAAAAAGAAAAAATATTTGTTAATTATCCTATCATTATTATTCTATCTGAGACCAACTTAACCACCCAATGTATACAAATTACCAAAGCTCATATTGCCATACAACCATCTGAGTAACAATGTTGATTTCAGGTATGATGAGATCAGAGAAAGCTTGCTGGTGAAGGCATGAGTGAGTACACTGTCTGCAACACAAGTAGCCTACAGGTTTTTATAACTGTATAAAACATTATTCCTTTTTTTTTATCGAGGCAAAATTGCACTTGTCTTTAGAGGTTCCCTTTTTCCATGGAAAGTTTACTGTTAGTTGCATATACAATGGCTGAATAACACCACTGTATTTGGAATAAATGCCATGTGTGGAAAAAAATTAGCAGGAATCCACTTCATTAAGTTGAAGCAGGTTAGTTACCTGCTGAGCTCCCTAGCTCCTACCTCAGGCAGGGACAAACAGAACTGGCCAATACCATGGCGCATTTAGCTTGAAAGTTCCGAAGAATGTAGGGAGAGATAGGTTGAGGTAGGTATAAGCAGCAGACATTTGGGCAGAGTGGCTGCTAGGGGTCCAATGAGCTCCAAATGGCTTTGTTGTGGCTAAAGGACTGGACCGGGCATTTTCAGTTTTCTCTCAGCCTTTCCTTTAAAATATGCTTCTCAAGGCATGAAAATAACTAAGTTGCAGGCACAGGATTACAAGTAAAGAGATAATGTGTGGTAAGTCTTAATTTTTCAACATCAGCTGCCCAAGTAAACCACAAAAGCAGGTGTTATGATGCACAATACTTCAGAGATATTTTTTAACGCATTTTACAGAAGACTGAGACAAAGTGCTCAAAACACAAGAAAACATGCAATTATCAACTCTGTTTTTTTTTAATCCAGAGTCTACTCAAATGACTCAGATGAGACCATGCATGTATGCTTTATGGCAAGTAGACTACTTTGTAAACCTATTCTGTAAATCAATACATCAGATAAAATTACTATACATTAATAGTATTTTTCCCAATCTGTAGCTATATATGAAACTAATGAACATGGCATTGGTCCTGGATATTGTCATCCATTATGTGAAAATATATATAGGAAATAGCATGCATCCAAAACATGCTTGTGTTGCCTGTGAGGTGACCGATGTTAGCAAACTGACTTATCAGGACATTTCTTGATCTATTTAGCCGCTAGTTATCATTTTTTAAGTGGCATGACATGCCTATATCAGAGGCAAAAACATGAGTTAGTAAGTTTTGATTCGCATTACCTGGTAATTATTTCACATATGTGATACTATTCAGACATCATAAATATATTCAACCCATCAGCTAGCAGCAAACTTTCCAAGGAAAAACAGCACTCCTACAGCCAACTGTATTTTCTTCACCTCAATAAAAAAAAGATTATAGAGCTCATTCATCTGTACATAAAATGAATCCATAAAAAGTTTTAAAATAAAATATTATAAATAGTATTTTTTTATTCATAGCATTTGCTTTGTTCCTGAGAAACATTGCTTCCTGTCTGCAATATATGAATTCCTATAAATTTTACTTTCAGAAATTGCATAACTACAAAATCCATGATTCCCTCCTTGCAGACAGAGCATGAGCACAAACAAATCCAGTGTGCTGCCACCACCCTACCTAAGCCTGTGTGGGGGGCAGCAAGTACCTCTAGCCACCTGCCTTCAGTTAACCTCCAACAGGATTCACTACCCAAATGAAAGCTTTGTGTGTATACTCACCCACATACATGAATTCACCTATGGCAAATGAGATATATATAAAAGATATATATGTACACGTTATGCTTTTTGGATGGAGAAGGAACAACAGCTAAGTTGATCAAATAATTTGCATATCAGTTGTTGCTTACTTATTTTGTTAGGTGATCTGAGGTGTTTTCTGTCATGTCCTACAAGTAATATGATTAAGGGAATAGAAGCTTTCTCTGCACAAAGTGGACAGGGTGCACCCTGCTGAATGGTTGGCCTCAGGCTCAGAACTGTGCCTAGCTGGGGGTGTTGTGTGGTGCTTTACAAGTGTTGGTGAGGTGAAGGTGTGTCCAGGGAGAGAAAAATCAATTGTTGTTAACATTTGTTAGAGGGAAAGTTTCACTGTGGATACAATATGTCATGCCTATAATATATATATATATATATATATATATATATATATATATATATATATATATATATATATATATATATATATATATATATATATATATACTTGTTACTGGTAAAGAAATGTTTAGGTTCCTGTATTATATACATTATGTTAAGTGTACTGCAGATTAGGATGTTGATCACTGCACCCCATATAAATCAATGGCTTCATACCAACACTAACCAACGCAGCATATTTGTGAGTCAACAAGTCTGGGTGTTAAATTACATGTGTTATTATTAAACTATATATATATATATATATATATATATATATATATATATATATATATATATATATATATATATATATATATATATATATATATATATATATATATATATATATATATATATATATAAGAGGCATTTAGGACCAGAAGGTCATAAGTGCCACCTCAGAAATGGAGCTAAGCATACCATTCTCTTCCCCATATTTTTCTCTGTCCCGAGGTGGATTTAATGACTCGTTCTGGTCCCTTAATTGTTTCTCATTTTCCAAAATAAAAACATCTCTCATGGCCTTCTGGTCCTTGACACTTCATATATATATATATATATATATATATATATATATATATATATATATAGATATATATATATATATATATATATATATATATATATATATATATATATATATATATATACACACACACATATATATACTTGATATGGAGATTAGAAGTTCCTGTAGATAAGAGGCAAGTGATACTAAACTGAGATGTACTGGAGGTCCTCCGGCAGCCTATACATCCATGCTGGAGAAAATCTAAACAAGTTATCCCAAGTATACAATGAATGTATAAACCAAAGAAAATGTATGCATGCTTTGTGAATATGATTATAAACATATGCATTATATCGCATGTGTAATAGATGACATCATATACAGATCCCTGTAGCCTTTGTACTACTTAATGTAATGCTGGCCATTATTATAGACGCAGATGATAATCTGTCTCATTACAGTATTTTTTTATATCTTTTATTTACATTGGTTAATAATCAGCTTCTTTCATGACTATGGCAATAACCACAGTACTTTATATCATGACAAACATAACCATTACTTGATGGCTTCACAGTGCTATTTTTCATCTGATCAAAGCAGTACTTAGATGCATAATATAACATACTTGTAGGAAAAGTATATTTTGACATTCATCTGCTGCAACTAGATTTTCATTTGTATTCACTGCTGAAGGTTTAGATGTCAGGTCTCACACTAAACTGTCCCAATGTGCAGGAAAATAGATCATAGCTACATTAATTTTCTAGGTAAACCAAGAAGAACCATGTGAATTATTTTAGTTACTTTTACATACTCATTTCTTAAGACTGAAATAGTGTACAGTGTAAAGCCTTGTACATACACAGCATGTGACAGGAGTATTCACGAGACATATATAGAAATATATATACATATAAGTGAGTCATTGTGATCTTGCACATTGACCAAAATGTGTCGATGTTGAGTTAGTGTCTTGCTAGTCTTCCCCAGATAACATTAGCGTCACCTACCATTCCTTCCTACCTCTGCTTATTATCCATTACACAACATATCACATGCTGAGTTAAAACACTTCTGAAGCACCAAATAGATCAATATCCCATTTTGCATTCATTTGAAAGAAAACATTAAACCTGTATGCTTGAAAATTAAAATAGACAATACTATACTCTAGCATGTAATTCCATTGTATTATATATTTTTGAATAAGAACATAAATTGTGAAATACAAAATGATTAATTTCAAGAGATCCCAGCTGCCCTCTGAGACACAGCCATATCCAATAATGTGTGCCAACTTGCTGTGGTGAGTGGTTCAGCGTGGTTACTTTGAGCTGCCAGACGTGGGCTCCTTGCATTACTATGTACTATGCTTTTCAATTATGTTTGAAATTGCATATAATATTGATCTTGTTTTGTAATCCATGACTTGAAACACCATTACCTTTTTTTGCTATTTTCTTGCCATAAGGTACATAAACAATTTGTCAGTCATTTAGTTGTCTGAAATGCTTTTTTGTAAGCTCTGTATCTCTTTTAGTATGTTCTTATTTATATCATTGAATCTACAATATACAGTGTAAAAAATGTTTTCCTGATAAATGATAATTTGATTTGCTTCACAATAACAGTCTGGAGATCACTAGTTTAGTTAGCAGAGGTTCAGGTGGCCACTGTGAACACTGTCACTCTCTGCACCTAGGAAACTGTTATACATCCTTTCCCTCATATTCACTCCTACTCACTCTTGAGAAAATGAAAGGTATAGCTATTTTGCCACTTTGTGTTCCAGGTTCCTCTTGAATATTTGGAACAAACTATAGAAAAGCTATTGTGCCATACGTGTGTGATCAAAGTATCAATGGTACATTTTTTTTTTATTGCTATCTCATGAGAATAACAGCAAATACATTTTGTTGTGATACATTAGTATGTTAGAATTATATTTGCAAGATCACAAAGACTTGTCCGGTGCAGTGAAACTCTCAAGTGCCAGTGTGAGATGCATCCATCATGCCAAGACCTGCTGAGCATGTAAAGATGCAACTGTTCCAAGGTGAAAATAATAAAGTCACATGGCAAAACTCAATTATATTCAAATTGATCCTTTATGATACAATTAAATCATCATCATCATCATCAGCTGTTTAATGTCAGGTTTTCTATAATTTCTTATGAGGTTAGAAGGTAGTGGCAGTGGTGGTGGTGGTGGTGGTGGTGGCAGTGGTGGTGCAGGCAGTGGCTGTGACAGTGGTGGCTATGGTGGTGGTGATGCACTCCATAAGAGCTGGAAAGTTACTAAAATTTGATGGGAAAACTGTTCTGACCATGGTAAGGTGAGAATAATGAGGTTAGGTGAATTCTGCCTTCCCCAGCCATCCCATGGTCTTGTTAATCCCATAATTACAGGTGATGTGTTGGTGTTAATGAAGTCAGGTCATGCATTGAGATCAGGTGCAAGGCAGGTGAGTAAAACTACCCACCTGCTGCTGACGTGGGATATGACTGGATAAATTTGAAATAAAATTTTTTAGATATTTTGGTGTAGTGGTTTGTTCAGCTTAATCACCTACACACAAAAAGAAAACTAAAGGTTTAGGTGACCAAAAAACAAGCCCAGAACATTTCAGTCCAAGCCTTTCCAAGAAGGTTTAATCAAATATCCATGACCCCTCCCATCCATCAGCCACTTCTTGCCCCTGACCTAATGGCTGACAGGGACTTCAAGCTGAGCGGACCAAGGACCCTCTGCCCCTTAAAGGGAGTGGGCACTTGGAAAAATTCAGTTTTTGGGCCACACTGGTGGCACTGAGAAAAAGATACCAATGTACCCAAATTCCTTACATAACCAGGTGCTCCTGGGGTGAGGTTGTCGCGTCTGATCTCGGGCCTGCTGGTTCTCTGAGGTGGTGTGGGAGAGGTCTGGGTGGTTGTTTCCTGGGGCCTGACCGCCACTTAGGTAGTTTGGCAGTATTTTGCCTTCTAGCATGTCAAGGTCTGGGTGCAGGCATCATGGGGCCATATGCTCAAAAGCCAAAGGTTCCCTCACACCAGCTAGCGACCCCCAGACTGCTGAGGAGTGATGCTCAAACAAGAACATTCACACAATCACTTTGGAAGGCTTGCCTATGTATAGGATTTTAAGGATGGTTGGCACCAGCCTTCAGCTACTTCATTTAGCCAAAGGGAGGCTTATGAGATGTATAAAGCATTCTTGCTATTGCTAACCTTAATAATGTGGAGGCTGTCAGACTCCTTTATGTTTTAATATGTTAATGATTAGTATGAAGATTAATAGACAACACTATATAATTTGGTTTTATTTATACCAAATAGATCAATATATCTTGAAATTTCATATACAGAATATAGTATCATACACTGGAGCAATTAGTAAAATATTTGCAGCACTTATTAGCTGATGAAATTATGAATCTCCAGCAGGAGTAATGACTGAGCAACACTATATAGTACAACTGACATTATAGGAGCTGGAGGATACTGTACCCTGCATTCAAGCCATGGATGTACTTGCAAATCCTTATAAAACTGAATTGGAATGTTGAGTATTAAAAGTATTCAAATATCTATACACAATTACAGATTACAAATTGAGCTCCACTGAAGGCACCTTGATGGCTGACAACTTCCATCTCCCACTGAATAGCAAGAGATCACCTCCAATAATAATGACATCAGTGAGTCCACCCACACCAGTGCTGCATGGTTTGTCTGAGGACCAGTATTGAAAAAGAACTGTGTGACTCCCACATCTCCTAGTTATTTATTTGTGAAGAAGTGGTAGCATGTGTGAGGTTTACCAAGACAACAGTGGTGGGGGTGACCTTTACACAGACACAGATAAGCCCTGATTTTGATGCACTAGGACCTTAACCCGGTAGCAGCGACAGGCAAATTTGTGGCTTTACCGTGTAGCAGCGACGAGCCAATTTTGTGCCATGATATAAACCCCCCAAAAATAGATGATACATAATCTGATCACAAATGCTTTGATATATATTATGAAATGGTTTGTGTGATGGATGATTTTTCTCATTTTTCTCAGTTGGAGGGACCATTAAGAAACATGATCCCCGCTGCTACCGGGTTAAAATAGAGTACACCTTAACTGTTTCCACCTCTGTAGCCCTCCTCAATAACTACATTACAAGGAAACAGTGTGGAATAAAATTATATTAACCGGGATAAACAATTCAAGTTGAGCATCACATAAATATACCAGTCACCAGTAAAAGGTATATTCACATACCATAAACACACATACAGGTCTCCCTTGATTTCTAATGTATTGGACACACATTCCCACACCATCATTCAAACCTGCCAGGCGAGTGTCAGTGGTGTATTTCATCATTAAAATAATTACCTGTATGATCAATCTGTATAGTCGTTGATGTCTTCTAAGTGTCCCGAAAATGAGTGTATCCAATAGAGGAAACTGTGGGGTGGGAAACACATTCACCCCCGCCATTCAGAGCCAAGAGTTGAAGAGTCAGTACCTCACTAACGGTACCTGCTTAACGGTGCCGGTGTTGGGCTAAAAACGTATCAGTAACTGTGCTAAGTTGTCATAAGTCATTTGCAGTTATTTTAAGTCATTGTGAGTCACTGTACATCATTGTGTTACTGTGGGTTTAGGGAGACCCGAGGACACATCACCTATGACCCCATCATGTATATAGAACTTGATTTATGATATTTTGGTTTACAATAACATCTTTAGGAACACCACAATCATAAATCAAGGGAGACCTATGTTCCTGCACTATTGGCAGTCTCATATTCCTATTTAATTCTAGTGTTGGCAATGAGTACACACACACACACACACACACACACACACACACACACACACTGAGCAAATGCAGTTATGGAGACAAGACACCACAACTAGGTAAATACACAGAAATTAATCTTAACAGGAGAGAGCAAAGTCATGTGGTCCACACCTCATCAACTCTAACTACAAAACTTACCCTATATATAATTCCCCCTATAGAACTTCTGAGAAATTGCTGGGCTCTCCAAATACAACCTCTTCTTATACAACTGTCCTCTGTAGGTGAGAAGCAGCTCGATCGCCAAACATTCCTGCAAGCAAAGAATCATTAGGTTATGTATCCAGCTCATCATCATACATACGTTCCACCACATTGTCAGCCTCATAAACAAATTGCCTGTCATTTTTCCAGGGGTGTGGAGTCGGATATATACCTGCAAGCTTTAACCTATTCAACGGACAACATACACAATTCTTACCTCAAAAGCCTGGAGATGAGGAATTATGAAGTTGGCATAAAACTCGGTACCCATCTTTCCCGAGGCCTGGAAGTAATAGCAAACCAGTATTAATAACGTGACCAGCTGTGAAGATTACCCTGAAGTTTCCATTCCCTTACACACAGACAAAGAGAGCGAGAGTGATAGAGAGAGTAGGGCAGACAAAAAGAGAGGCAATAAGATAAAAGTAAACAGAGAATGAGAGAATAAGACAGACAAAGACAGTAAGAGGGTGAGATAAAGAGAGAAACAGTAAGAGAGAGACAGTGATATAAAGTAAGACAGACAGTAAAAGAGAAAGACACACAAAAAGAAACAGTAAGAGAAAGACAGCAAGAGTAAGACAAACAGAGACAGTCAGACAAAAGGATAAAGCATCTGTAAGTGAGTGAGTGACAGTAAGACAGAGCAAGACAAACAAAAAGAGAGATATAGAGAGAGAGAAATTAAGACCAAGCATTTACCATTTTCCTGTTGGAGAGCCTGATCTGAACATCCACTCTCTGCTGGCCCTGGTGCCCCTCGCGAGACAGGGTGACCCCAAGCTCCAAACAGTTGCTGATGACCCAAGCGACCCCATCTCTAGGTGACTCGGCCTTCCAACAAGCACTCACTTTTATGTTAGTGTCTATCAATGCAATCTGAAAATAAATATTGGGGTACGTTGATGAGTTGAAGGCAGAAGTTAACACCCACTGCCTATTGTTAAGTTATTAGGTACTGTGTTTGTCCCCCTCTCCCTCTCTCCCTTCTAACACACACTCACTCTTATGTTAGTGTCTGCCAGTGCTATCTGAAAATAAATATGACTGTTTGTTGATAGGTTGAAGGCAGAAGTTAACACCCACTGCCTATTGTAAAGTTATTAGGTACTGTGTTCCTCCTCCTTCCCCTCTCTTTTTTCTTTTCATTATTCTCCTTATCTCATTGTCACTGCCTCTTCTGTTTTCTGCATTTGTGTCCGCTCAATGAAGGGACTTTGTTTGGGTCTGTATAATTTTTCTTATACACTATACACTTATACACACATGACACCTTAAGCTGTAATTGTCCGATGCTTCTCCTCTCTCACATCAACTATTTCCAAAGGCCAAAGAAGATCAGTCAGGTTCTCATGAGTGTTTTTTTTTAGCTTCATGGTACAGAAGAAGGATCACACTGCCCCCAGAGTCATTAAACGACCCCTAGAAATCCCCAAAACTCTTGTGAAAACTGTGTCAAATGTGTGTGTGTGTTTGGGCGTTGAAATATTGTCTATATCAAACCAAACACACACACACACACACACACACACACACACACACACACACACACATGGCTCTTTAATCCCTTGACTGCGGATTTCCAACAAGAAGACATCACCAAGCTACAGGAATGGAACAAAAAGTGGCTCCTACAATTCAGTGAAGAAAAAATGTAGTCATGCACCTTGGGAGGGGGTATCCAGCATACCAGTACCACATGGGAAACACTCCACTATCCACCACAGAGGCAGAGAAAGACCAGGAAGTATA
Source organism: Eriocheir sinensis (assembly GCF_024679095.1). Classification (NCBI taxonomy): domain Eukaryota; kingdom Metazoa; phylum Arthropoda; class Malacostraca; order Decapoda; family Varunidae; genus Eriocheir; species Eriocheir sinensis. The sequence continues at coordinate 21,484,207 of NC_066522.1, forward strand.
TGTTACCAGGCTACCAGTAAAAGACAAATCCGTGCCAATCGAAGCAGATGGGTTAAACATGCAAGGTGTTAACGGTAAGGCCGCCACAGTGACACTTACGGAATCTTGAATGCTCCCTCCAAGACCTCCGAGACTTTCCCACTTCATACAGACACCCTTCTCTGCAGGGAAAAGTTTGTGTAAGTGGCATTGGTCGAGATGTACTAAAAACGAGAAAAATAAAGGAGAAAAATAGAAAAAGGGAAAAGAAAAAATAATAATATATTACTTCACCGAGAGAAATTGTGAATGGATTTTTTTGTGCCAGATTCATCATGACCCCCCCCCCCCAAAAAAAAAGGGGATTAAGAGACTGACCATGGTATGTGTGTCAGGTAAAACAACATCAATATTCTCCTTCACCAAGAGATATTGCGTAAGGTTATGTTTTTTTCTTACCTGATGTATCAATTTCCTCTGGCCGAGAAGGGTCCGTTAACGACAGTGGTTTGGCCAAGTCCCCGCCGATCTTGGGCACCTGTGGTTTCTCTCCTTCAGGGATGCTGTCACTCGGTAAATAAAAGCCTGGGTGTGGAGAAACCTGCGTCAGAGGTCTTTACATCAATGCGCATGTGTTTGACGATACCCTGACCTTGACCTATCAATAACATATTCTTCCACCTCCCTCACTCTGCATAATTGACCCTTAGATGGCAGCAGTATTTGAAGAGTAGCTCCCTCCGAAATGAATCATCTACATATAGTCACTGCCGACCTTAGGACCATAGTATGAATATAGTTGCAGCGCATAAGAGATGTTATAACTATTGTCTACATATAGATTCTACTGCAATCTGGGAGTGTTGTTATATTTCTGCCACACAAAACTGACTGACTGAATTTTGGACCGTCTATAAAGGGTTCCACTGCCGTCTAGGGGTTCAAGTTGAGACTCCAGCAAGAAGCACGATTCTGTTAAGAGGAATATCAAGAAAGAGTAAAGAAGGCAGAAGGCGGTGAGAGTAGAGTATAGAGAGAGAGGTGAAGGAGATGGGAAGAGTAGAGAAAGTGGAGGGTGAGCAGGAGGAACTGAAAAGTGCTTCAAGGAGGTGGAGGAAAAAGGGAATAAATGATAAGAAGGGAAGTGGTGGGGATTTATTTTTTAGGGTAAAGGAAGCAGCTCAAGGGAAAAAAAAAGCCTGCTAATCACTGCTTCTATAATAGAGTGTATAGATGAGTGGTCAAAAGAGAGGTCAATTTCGGGTGGAGAGGTGTCTCAATACTCTCCTCGCAAAAGAAGTCAAGTCGTAGGCAGAAGGAAATACAGATGAAGGAGGGCTGTTCCAGAGTTTACCAGTGAAGAAGATGAAAGAATGAAGATGCTGGTTAACTCTTGCACAAGGGATTTGGACAGTATAGGGATGAGTTAGAGTAGAAAGTGTAGTGCAGCTGGTGGGGTGTCAAAAGAGGATGTTTAGTGTGAATGGTGCAAAAGATTAGTACTTACTTTCCAACACCTGATTTGCTAGTTCTTTGACTGGTATCTTCCGAGTCATCAAGGCCTGCAGAGTACCCATTAGAAGGGAAGTGTTGACCTCGTCATCCTCATAAGCTGCATAATCCTCTGATGTTCCAAATATGGTGAAGGAATTATTCAAGGCTGTCTGGTAGGCATCCTGAGATGCAAGTGGCTGGCATCTGGAATATTGATGAGCATATCATTGTTTGCACCTAGTACACTACAAGCCTCATATTATGTCTGTGTTTTAGTAGCAACTCAATGGATGGTTTTAGTTTCAATAACCCGGTGAAAACATCCTTGATGTTCACAAGGCAAAGCGTTCCCATGTTATGCACAGGAAAATACCAATCACATGAGTGTTGGCCATATCATTTTTCCGCATTCTCAGCAACAGTAAGTCGTAACACAAGTTAAGTTGAGACATGCGAGCCAGTGCAGAGCAAGGTATTCTGCTCTCTGTGACGGTCTGATTTGAACTGACTGTCTGCACCTTTTATTAATGAGAAATCTACTATCTCCAAAGAGGCATTCTTGAAGCAGTACAATAACAATTCAACCTCTCAGATCATACAGAAAAGCAACATAGCTGACACTCATGCAAAAGTTATTTTTCACTGCATTAGACTGTGTAACACACAGAGCCTCATTCTTGCATGACTGCTGTTACTGCAGTACCCATGAAGACATCAAATGCTTTCTTACCCATCGTACTTTGGTGTCATGGGGCGGCAAGTGTCATAAATTGAAAATATGAGGGCCGGTTCACTCTCTTGGAGAATGTTGAAGATCCACACATAAGAAATGCACTCATCAATGGGTACCGTGACAATGTTTTCTGTGTAAGCGTTTTGAGTTTTTGATATAAGTTTTTCACTAGCATCCAAGGGTATGATGTAGTCTTTCCCATCATTATGGAGGCCATGTCCAGCATAACAGAATGAAACTGAAAAATAAAACAATATCTTTTTACATAGGTAAACAATTTTGTGATGCCAGTCAGCCATCATGCTAGCAAACAGACAAGAGTAAATAGAAATATGAACAAATAACTAAGTAAAACAAAAATGGTGCAATGATCAACTATGCTTCATTTCTTACCATAGTCTCCTTTCTGCAAGAATGTTGAGAAGAGTCTGACAGCATTTTGGATTTCCGTCCTCTTGAGGTCGGTCAGCATCAAGACCCGAAATCCCAACTCTACAAAGTTTTTCCATATAATCTTTAGGTCACATTTTGCAGCCGGTAGATTTACTCTTTTCGGGTAATTAGAGTTTCCTATCAACAATGCCCACTTGTTTCTTGCTGAAAAGAAAATGTCAAGGTACTACAGTATATATATATTTATGATTAGAATAAGATCCTAGCAAATAATGCTGAATGACTTAGATGTAAATTCATATATTAGTATTTTGTTCACTTAATCTATTTTTTAACAAACTGTGTCTTACCAAAGTAAGATTCTTTTACATCTCTTTTTTTCACTTTCACATGTACATCATCGGCCAGAGTTCGGCCACCTGAAGACGAAACTTCAAATCTGAACACCAGGGGCTTCCAGTTTTCCTTATCCAGTTGTTCCTTGGTCAGAAGGTACTTGAGATCAAACTTGTGGCGATCCCTTGACACACACATGGTGATATCATGGATGTGACTGTTCTCTGCAAAGACGTTTGTAGGGATATGTAAATAAAATGTCAACATGGTTCAAAAAGCCACAGTACAGAGCACAGCTTTTTGTATACATTTCTTAATGAGTAAGCCTAAGATCTAAGGCTCAAAGCACTCACAACTTGTTTCAATTTAATCTAAGGGAGTAGTATGTGTTGAGGAAATATCAAAACTGCTGTCATATATTTACTAAGATATGAAGCACTGTTAACTGAAAGAGAAGGTTCAGTACATTGTTGTTCAGGGTATTGTTTGGACTTGTAATGATGGGATAGACAAACATTGAATAAACTAAAGCCTGTGTATTACCTGGGGAGTAATGAGAATACGAACGTGAACATGCGGACATGATACAAGACAGACACTGGGAGGCAACGAGGGACGAAGTGCTGACACTACAGAAATAACATTGCCTACTAAAGGATCAACATTACTGATTGCCCCAAACTAGCATTACCCACATACATAGCACATAAAAAATACCTACTAGCGAGCATATCCTTGTTAAGAAAGCAGGCAAACTCCACCGGCTTGCTGCAGAGAACCTCACAGGACAGGCATATCTTGTCCCCCACGTAGTAGTACCCTTGGTTCATTCTGGGCTGCTTGATGATTTCTGGCTTTTCTGAGCACATGGAAACCTCCTTAATCTGTTGAGAGAAGATAAGCAGTGATGAACAGAAGTTATTACAAGTTAGTTTTGAATTTCTTGACATATGACAGATTCAGCCTATTAGATAAGAAGTGATGAATGCAAGTTTGGGATTCTGACACACAAGCTTTTTTTCTTTACAGCAAGGGAGGCAGCTTGACCCCTTGACTGTGGATTTCCTACAAGAAGACCTCACCAAGCTACAGGAATGGAACAAAAAAGTGGCTGCTACAATTCGTTGAAGAAAAATGTTGTCATGAACCTTGGGAGGGGGAATCCAGCATACCAATACCACATGGGAAACACTCCACTATCCACCACAGAGGCAAAGAAAGACCTGGGAATATATGTTACCAGGCTACCAGTGAAGGCCAAATCCATGCTAATCACAGCAGACAGGTTAAGGGCAAAAAATAAAAACAACAACAAAACATTTACCTTGACAAGAGCTCTCCTTGTCGTACATCTTCCTGCTCTATTTGCAACCTGACAGTGGTATTCACCGGAGCTGTGGATATCTGCTTTTCCTCTCTGCATGAAGAACAGAATGACGTTAATCAGTCTTACCGTATGTGAGAATAATTAACAAGATTAGTTGTAGATTCAGAAAGAAAAAACTCACTGAGGATGGAGCTGCCAGGGAGGAGATGATGAGGGAGGCCAAGGAGGAGATCCATAGATGCCAAAGAGGTGGACATGCAGAGGGAGTGTCAGAGGGAGAGGCAGAAGACAGAGAGACAGAGAGAGGTAGAGAGAGAGAGTTGAGCAGCTGTGGCTACTCATAACAGGGACACACCAAAGGAAGAATAAGAGAAAGAGAGAAAAGAATGTGCCTGAGAATACAAAACTAGAGACAAGAGGTAAAAATAATGAATGTTAGGATACAAATCAAGTGACTTAGGATAAAAATAAGGTGCTTTAGGATACAAATCAACACAGGGGTAAAAATCAAGTACAAAATAGACCACAAATAAAGTGCCTTAGGATACCAAATAAAGTAGAAAAGAGGAAACTAATAAGATGCTTTAAGATGCCAAACTAGAGGCAGGGCTGTGACACGAGACCTGATACAACTGAAATACAACTTACACTGTGACACGAGACCTGCTACAATCGAAAAACTACTTACACGGAGCTGTGGGATTTCAGTTCTTGATATAAACATGTTGTTCTTAAACCACAGGAAGCACCGGGGCTCAGGGTATCCAGTCACTTCGAAGGACAAGGTGAGCTGTAGAAAATGTAAACAAAACGATGATGAAGATTGTTATGCATAGAAGTTTACAGGTCATATGTGTTCCTGTGGCATCAGTAAGGTTAGAAACATCGACATTGCAGCATCCTCGTTCCTGTTGTACAAAGCATTAGGTAAATATTCTCAGACACTTCCGCTCATATCAACTATTCCCAAAGCCAGAAAGGAGATTTGTCGGGTTCTAATGAGTGATATTTTAGATTCATGTTACAGAGGAAGAGTCAGACTACCACCTGGGTTATAAAACTACCCCTGGAAATGTCATATTAGTCTCTCTTAACTATAATATGGCTGATTTGTCTTTACTGACCTATTTTTCATGGCATGGTTGGTTGGTTTTGTTGATTTTTATATATCACTTTCGACAACTGAGTTTGTAATATGTCAATTGGATTCTGTGAAAATCTAACACTTCTATTTAACTCCAACCCGAAAATGGAATTACAAAGCCACACTAGCCACGCAACTATTGATAACTACTACTATAACATTTGAAAAACCCCATGAGTTTACTGATCAGTTACAAGAGCAACACACATCCACACACCCACACCCACAAACACAAAGCAACGTCACTATACGCTTACATCGTCATTGGCTTTTATTTCCACATCTTCAAGGTCTTTCAAAATTCTGGAGGGAGAGTCGTCTGGAGTGAAGATATACTTGGGTGAGGTCAGCTCTGATACAGCCCCGTGGAGTCTCTGCTTAACCTTACAAGTGTACTCGCCCACATCTTTGAGGCTGAGTGTTGCATGAAAACAAACACAAAAATCATAAACACAGGCCATCAGAGTTAGAGCCTCACACAATTTATTAGTTCAAAGCTTTATAGATATATTTATTCATTTATTTATTTTTACAGTTAAGGAAGTAGCTCAAGGGCAAAAAGATAACGGAGAAAAAAAGTCCGCTAATCACTGCCCCCATAAAATGAGTGTATAGATGAGTGGCCAAATGAGAGGTCAATTTCGGGAGGAGAGGTGTCTTTTTCTTCTAGTACAGCAAGCTCAAGTATAAAAAATAGAAAGAAAAAAAGGAAAACAAAGGAAAATAAGCCCACTACACACTACTTGTAAAGAAGTAAATAAAATTGGGTTAAACAGTAAAATGAACTCTACAAATGATGAGCACTGGAGTGAATTTGTGAACGGTGAATTGACGTCAAGACTTTCATTAGATTCACAGCTCAGTATATATTAATTTATTATTGCAAGTCCAACTTTTAACTGAATACGATTCCCTACTTTCACATTTCAGAAGTTTGGACTGGACTACCAGCTGCCAATCTTCCTTTTCGAACTGGTCGATAAATGAGACCTGAGGAAGGTGAAGTTTGGTGTTTCGGATGTCAAGCTGGCCATGTATACCGGGGTAATGGGTTAGGTTAGGTTAGGTTATTTTCCACCACAGGCTCAAGGGATAATGCACCAGAGATGAGCTCCAGGCCCATGTGCAATTATAGCATATGCTCCCATTATAGACAGATAGAATGGGATACTTACCTAAAATTTTCCAGCGACAGTTCAGGTGAGGTCTTCCCCATCAAAGGTTTCCCATTAAAATACCACTGGATGTCAGGGTAAGGAGACCCACACACTTCCACAAAAAATTCAACCTTGGGGGAGCCTAGTTTGACTCTGTAGCAGGCATCTCTTTCGGGAATCACGATTTTAGCTGGCTCTGTGGATATACAAGGCAGTTATTATCATATTCACCTGGTGGTGTTAGTATGGCATGTGGAGATTATCTGTTTTAAGCTGAGAATTAATGTTTCTGTCTTCCATAGGCTTCACTTTGTTCCATGTTCATATCGTCACCTTCCTAAACAATCTGCCAGTCATTTTTCTTACTTTTCAGGAAATCAAAAATACTCATTTTCACATTCGGCTAATGATATAGGCAGAAATGTAAATGCAAGTTTTTGAACACTTAGACCTTGAATGGTAGAGGCAACTACGTATTGATTTAGCCAAAAACCTGGAAATCGATGAAAAGCAACTCAGGCAGTTTGCTTACGAGGATGCTGATATGTAGATTTAGTATACTCAGCAACATTAACAGAGGTCAATATGAAATATACATCATATCGTATAATAGTTTAAAAAATATGATGCTTCCATATAACAGAACATACCACTTGTGTTTATAAGCTTCAAAATGTCATACAGTTGACATCCTTCCAGCATGGCCTGGAAATCCCTCACTCTCAAAAGGTTTCTCATTAGCATATCAATAAGTTGTCTCCCAGGCGATGATGTCTTTTTCATTTGGGACAAAGATGCATCACTGAAAAAGAAAGATTTTTTGTTTATTTATTAATTTTAATTTATTTATTTATTTATATTCCAAGTGAAGGAAATTCTATGAGGGTAGCAAATGAGGTTATTGATGAGGTTTTCACAGCAGAAGGATATTCAACCTAAACTGTTCTGCTTCTATAAGGGGTGCTCTAAATATTCTTCCTCCACCTCATAATCATCATCTGTTTAACCCATCCACTGTGACCGGCATGGATTTGGCTTTCAATCTGTTTCACTTTGGCTGTCATTCTGTTGTGTCTGTCATCTCGGTGAATTCCTTCAAACGGCAGCTGGACAAGCATCTTGGTCTGATCCTATACCGAGTTTGATTAATTTGTTCTAATGGTTTGGTTGTTCTTTTGGGTGTGTTTATGGATTGTTGTGGTTGACTGTGTCTTGAAAATAGTAGTTGTCCCTGCCATCTCGCGATGTCATATTAGCCAACCATCTGACCATCTTCATGAAAACCGTCGCGCTACAGTTTTGATTGGAGACATCGCACTGTTTTTGGATGGGGCGTGTCCCCATCCGGGTAAGAAATCACTGGTAGCCTGATAACATATACTCCCAGGTCTTTCTTTGCCTCTGTGGTGGATAGTGGAGTGTTGCCCATGTGGTATTGGTATGCTGGATATCCCCTCCCAAGGTGCATGACTTTACATTTTTCTTCATTGAATTGTAACAGTCATTTTTTGTTCCATTCCTGTAGCTTGGTGAGGTCTTCTTGTAGGAAATCCACAATCAAGGGGTTACTGTCAGATTTTCCCATAGGTAATTTCTTACAAGGTTAAATGGTCAATGATACACTTCCAAATAATTATATCCATTGCCTCAATCTCTCCAGTGACCAATGATGCTGAATCTATTCAAAACACTGCCTCCATATAGTCCTATGCCTGCCTATATAGTGAGCGGCAACCTGCCACTTCCATCCAACAGTAATATTCTACATATACTTTTAAATATCAGAAAAAATATTAATACTTTACATCAAAAGTTATATGTTACCTTATTGCTTTTTTGCCCCTTCCATCCTTGAGATTTTTTGCCATGGTCAACCAGGCATCATTTTGATTCAGCCCATGTATGATGCATTCCATCACACTGGCCGGCATGTTCTGCAAGTCATCATCTGCCTCTACTGTATCTGGCTCCATTTTGGTGCTCTTCACCTGAAATAATGAACAATAAATAATATGGAAAATAAGCATCTTGAGCACAGGGGAAATTAAAGACACTTCTTACACTGGCACAAACAATTCTTTTCGCAGGACTTGTTTAACAGACCTGAGTCTATCCCATCCTATCACTGCAAAATTGTAATTCATCACTGGTAAGGATAGGAACCTACAGTCACTAAAATACCTAGTAAACAATCACCAAATTTGTTATAGCCTCTAATGCTCCAGTAGCTATTTTTCAACAATAACTTAACTATGTCTGCATGTTACTCCCCCAACAATTACTTTAACTTAGCAGTGATGGACTTAGAAGTGTATGAACCCAGACTGTTTGTTGCACCACTTGAGGAACCTTACGTGTATGTTGTCTTACTGTACTGATGATATGGGCTTTATCTTTCACCTTTACAGGGTCAAGATTAACTTAGTATGTATATTACTCCCCTGACGGCTACTTTACCTTGGCAGTGATGGATTTAGAGACGTATGAAGACACAGGGTTTTGATTATAACTTTAGGAAACTTATATACGTGGCCTTACTGTATAAAGAACGGTGTGTGTGGGCTTTATCTTTCACTATTATAGGATCAAGATTAACTTAGTGTGTATATTACTCCCCCGACGGCTACTTTACCTTGGCAGTGATGGATTTAGAGGCGTATGAAGACACAGGGTTTTGATTATAACTTTAAGAAACTTATATACGTGGCCTTACTGTATAAAGAACGGTGTGTGTGGGCTTTATCTTTCACTACTACTTACAGATACTTAGATACTTACAGTACAGATTACCTTACGTATATGTGGTCTTCCTGTATTTTACTGATATGGGCTTTATCTTTCACTATTACAGGGTCATTATTAACTTAGTGTGTATATTAATCCTCCAACAGCTACTTTACCTTGGCAGTGATGGATTTAGAGGAGTATGATGGAAGACAGGCTCGGTTTCATTACCTTGCAAGACACTCCCATGTTTTTGTTTATTTTTTTCCTGTTTGTTATGAAATTGTTCTTCTTCTTCTTCTTCTTCTTTTGACCTGTATCTCCCCTTCTTCTTCTTCTTTTGACCTGTATCTCTCCTTCATTTGACCTGTATCGCTTCTTAGTTCCTCTTTTCTTCTTATTCACTTATTCACACTTTCCTTTTCAGTATTGCATCACTTTAAACGCTTCATCCTGAACTTATGGTTTTTTTTCTGTCTTTTTCATTCCCTGATTTATATACTTTTCTACGTGCTTTTGCAATTTTCCACTATTACACTTTTCATGCACTCAATTTTCAATGCTCAGATCTTTTTTCCCAACAGCTTTTTTTTATTTAATGCGAATAACTGAACAGCAGAGGCCCAGACAATAAGGGTATATAGAAATTAACGTTGAACCTTGTTGTGCTTTCCTTCCTACCATTGTATCTTTTTAATTTCATGGTGCTACCTACACATGTATTAATAGTTGTATAATCACACTCTGTCCTGCCTGGGGGTTGGGATGGCATGTTCCTCCCTTCTCCCATGTTGTTTACCTGCAACAGTAAACTATCAATCAATCAATCAACCCAGAACCCGTTGGAAAGGCAAAACGCGGGACAGTTTACAAATTACAAAGTTGGCGCCACTTGACAGGAGGCGCCTCTTGACACTTGACAGGAGGCTTCGTTTTGCAGTGAAGCCGGGCATTGGTGGTTCATCTGGCACTCCCCTCAGGTAAGCATCGAGACTTCCTTTGAACTTATCCACTGAGTAGTTCTTTATGTCTGATCTCCTTGGGCAGTGCGCTGAAAAATGTTTTGTCCCGTCATGTCTTCACTTCGCCTGTTTGAAAAGCCTCTCGTAGAAGTTGCTGGGCTTGTCATGGATTTTTTTTGCGATCCTAGTGATAGTTTTACATTACTTCTGCACACTGAATAGTAAAAATACCCGTGAAAATCAGGTTAACCTTCTCTGTAGCCTTGGAAAATAGTCGTAATGGGAGCCTGATATTAATTCTCCGGCGCTTTTGTCGGGAGGGCTGCTTGCCGAGGCCAGCGTGGGGTGTGTGGGGCAGTGTTCCCAGTGAGATACTTGAAAGCGTAACAAAAATACGTAACATCTAGCAATAAAAAGTAACATTTATTATTTTTGATCAGGCGTTTGAAAAGTGGTAACCTATATTCATCTCTACTGTTTAATAAACATTATCTGAGTCATGGAAACTCTATAATGTTATTTTTTAGTTAATGAATCATGTGATCTGAATTCGATAAGATTTATATTTTTCCCCAAGTCAGCCAAGATAGCTACTGGATACTTGAAAGTACAGATATATATATATATATATATATATATATATATATATATATATATATATATATATATATATATATATATATATATATATATATATATATATATATATATATATATATATATATATATATATCGCTGAAAAACAGATACGAAATCCCTAGAGTAAATTTGGCGATGGTTTACTTTTACCAGAGGTAGTTTACTATCCTTACCGGCGATTGGCTACTATTTTGCAGCGAAAGGCTATTATTTTGTGGCGATAGGTTACTATTTTTGCGGCGATACGTTGCTGCTCGGCAAGTCAAGGTGGGGTTGTTAGATTTTTTTTCTAATAGATCCCGGACGAATAATAACGTGCGCTGCACTTTGTTATTCGTTCTGACAGCAGGTCTTAACAGCGATTTCTTCGATATATTTGATCGAGCGATTTCTTTGCTGTTTTCCAGTAATGACTAGCTCGGTTTGAAAAAAAAAGAAGCATCTTACGAGTACTTTACCATGAAACTTTGTGTCTGAAATAGATCGCTTAGGTCTACTAAATAAGTCCCCCGATTTTTTTTTAATTGGAGTATCTTTATTTGTACAGCTTTATTTTCTATAAATGTAGGCATATTAAATATTTCAGGTACGGTAGTAGTTGACGCAAACTGGTAGTTAAAATCCGAATCAGCACATTATTCATGCTCTTGTGGTGCTTTTGGTATGCGTCCTATTAGAGTATTACGGGTATTATTTTTCTTATTTCGGAAAATTGTGTCCCCTATCTGGAGAAATGCTGCCCACCCACTGTGGGAGCCCTGGCCCGGCAAACACCGCCACAGAGCCAGAGGAACACTTCGTTTGATAAGACTGTATCTACTTTGCCGATGGCTGGTGATACTAGGGTATTTATTTATTTATTTCGGGGGGTAGTTATCTATCCATTTATTCATATTTAAATAGGGTGCTTATATATACTTCAGATGCGTTTTTGCAGTTCTGTGTCGCTGCATTTTGTATTCGCGCAGTAGCGGATATCGACCATCGGGGTGAGGCCCAACCACGAATGTTTTTCACTGGTAATGTGGTGCAAGCGTTTTCTCGGGAAAGCAGCAGCGCCGCACCGCAGTCACTAGACGCAGGACAACAAGTAGGGCTGTCACAAGGTATACGTGGCTGTTATAGGCAATTTTGTAATCATGAACTTTCCCGCTTTACCTCCTCACCTCACGGCAGGCTTGTAAACAGCGAGATGGAAACGGTCATGGTTCCAGGGAGCGGGTGCAAGTGTTCCGTGTTCTGAGGGGATATCATTCGCGTCATGGAAGGTTAAGCTGTTCGCTTCGTGTAAATATTTCATTAGTGTTCATATGTTCTTGAGCAGCGTGTGTAACTGTCTTATTATATGTTATGCGGCTCACTTTACCAACCGCGGCCCTTTCTGCACACTGAATGCTTACCTTTCCATGCTCTGTCCCTTCTTTACTTGCTGTTTGGGGCCACTAAATCAGAAGCTATTCTTTTTGCTGCAGGACAATGAGTGGACGAATAATATCCAAGTGCTGGGCAGGAAAGACCATGTCGTGCTGAATCATAAGCTTGAAACTATAATGAGCATGATTATAGGGAGGGATATTGTGCTAGCGTTAGTACGTGATACTCAAGGGACTGAGGAAGGGGTGGGAAGTAAAAGAAAAAAAGAAATTTGATGTTAAGTCATGAGGTCATATTCTTAAACATTTCGGCTCTCAAGTACACACATTTAACAAGGCTTTCGTGGGGTTTATGGGTATTTTCATGGGTACTTTTAAGTTTCTGGTGGTAGTTTGACCCTTTTTCTGTAACATGAACCTAGAAAAACACTCGAGAAACCCAGACTTATCCTCTTTTTGGCCTCTGGAAATAGATTATGTGAGAGGCGGAAGCGTCTGAGAATACCGACCCAGACCATGAATTCCCAGACGCGTGGCCTCGGTGCTCATCTCCGTCTCATTGGCATTGGCCTTTGAGCATGTAGTGGATAAGAAGGCCTTACACAAATTGCTAAGACAGTCCCCGAAATCAGTAAGCTAGCCTCACTAAATTAGAAACCCATCATTATCGGTTGTAGTGATTCGGTAAGGGCCATTAAAGGAGATTAGTCGGGTTCTCATGACTCCTTTTCACTTTCATGGTTCAGAGCCTTGTCAAACTATTACTAGACTCATAAAACTACCAATGGATATAGACAGGTTTGGGGTATCTAAGTCATAAAACTACCCTTGGAAATGCCTCCCAAAGCTACGAAAGCCTTGGCAAATGTGTGTTTCTTTAGGTTTTGAGCATGGATATACATACCCACAACAACCTCTGCGAAAGCCATATCAAATGTGTGTGTGTAAGCTCTGAAATGTTTGAGAATAAGGCCCTTTCTATTAGTCACCTTAAGCAGTCCTGCACTTGGTCGACACGCGCACGTCACCTTAAAATTGTACAAAGTGTAGGGTTGGGCGAGGGTGTCGGCCCCTGGTAATTCCGTATTGGTCTCATTTATGTATCGGAGAAAGAGAAGGGGAGCACACGAGAGAGAGAGAGAGAGAGAGAGAGAGAGAGAGAGAGAGAGAGAGAGAGAGAGAGAGAGAGAGCGCAATAACGGCTATTTAGTTAGATTTGGACACATAAATTCTACGCAGTTGCAAGTTAAAACGTATAATTCTGAATAACTGAGTCTGCGGTTCGTACAGCTTAATGACGTTTTCTTTTATATCCTCGTCAGTTATGCACACATATTTCTATTCTTTTTATGGGGTAGTTTACTGAGTTAAGAGGGAATCCAATAATTTTCTAGGGATATTGATTGTAGGTTTTAAGTCATGATCCATTTTCTACCCGAGCCGCTCTCTGGACTACATTTATGATAGCCTACGGGATGAAACCCTAACTCAACTAGATTTAATTATTTATTTACTTATTTTTACAGTAAAGGAAGCAGCTCAAGGGTAAAAACATATGAACTATACTATATTATCAAGTGACCAATTCCTTTAACTTATTTCATGTCATATTACGTAAAGCGCTTCAGTGTTTCGTAATTATGTGTTGTCGACCATCAGCCAGGAAGTGTTTGGGTTGGGGGAAAAACGAGCCCGAGAGTAAGAAGGCAAGTTTGGAGTATACTCTAAGCAACGCGTCGCCTCGGTGCTCATCCCCGTTTCATTGACCTTTAACTATGTAGTGGAGAAGAAGGCCTTACACAAATTGCTATGACAGTCCCACTAAATCAGTAAGCTGGCCTCAATAAATTAGGAACCCATCACTATCGGTTGTTGTGATTCGGTTGATTATTTTTAAACATTCGGGGCCCACACACCCACATTTGATAAGGCTTCAGTAGATATTCTTGTAGGTATTTTCGTGAGTATAGTTTTATGAGCTTAAAGTTTGACAAGATTACTGCAGCATGAACGTGAACAACACTCATGAGAACCCGACTAATCTCCTTTGAGGCCTTTGAAAATATCGTCGAAGTTGTTGTGGGTATTTCCATGAGTAATTTTGATAGCCTAGGAGTAGTCTGGCAAAGCTTCTACACCATGAACGTGAAAAGCACTCATGAGAACCCGACTAATCTCCTTTTGTGGCCTTGGGAAACATTTGTTATAAGAGCCGAAAGCGATTGAATATATGGACCTAAGTGCTGTTTGCAAAGGCCGAAGAGGAGATCAATCGGGTTCTAATGAGTGTTTCTGTGGGTTCATAGCACAGATAAAGGGTCAGACTACCACCAGGGTCATTAAACTAATGGAAATGCCCCAAACTCCTGCGAAAGCCTTGTCAAATATGTGTACTCAGGCTCTGAAGGATCATAACTACTCCTGGAATTGCCCAAAACTACCATGAAAGCCTTGTCAAATATGTGTACTCGGGCCCTGAAGGATCATAACCACTGGAAATGCCCAAAACTCCCACGAAAGCCTTGTCAAATACGTGTTCTCGGGCCCTGAAGGATCATAACTACTCCTGGAAATGTCCCAAACTTCTACGAAAGCCTTGTCAAATGTGTGTTCTCGGGCCCTGAAGTGTTTAACATGGACCTGAGGCTCACGAGGAGGCTTCTACCCGACTGTCAGCATCAGTTTCCTTATCCTCTAGTTGATAACCTGACATTCCTCTTTCGGGGGGAAAAAACTAATGAGGCTTGATGAGTTTCGCGTGTCATGATTGCAGGCAGAGTGCGAGCTTATGAAAAACGGCAACGCTGGTTTTCCGAACATTAGGCTAATTGTTTTTATTATGATTATTATTACTACAGCAGCCACGAGGCGAGATGGTGTGGTGTGTTGTTGTTGTTGTTATTATTATTATTATTATTATTATTATTGTTTTTTTTCATCTTCTTTCTTGTTCTTGTTCTATTTCTTCTTCTTCTTTTTCTTGTATTTGTTCTTTTTCTTCTTCTTTTTTATTGTTGTTGTTGTTTTTGTTGTTGTTGTTGTTGTTTCCCATTTCTATCTTTCTTTATTTAGTTAGTTTTTTTTTCCTTATAGCTCCTTCCCTTCCTGTAAAAAATATAAATGTTTACTTTACCTGAGCGCTGGCTTTGGATTTGTCATCGCTCTTGCCGTAGACATTATTTTCACTCGGGACACTCGGTAAAAATGTGACTCGACTTCTCCTCCTCCCTCTCCTGGTATCCCTTCCATGCTCATGCTCTTCGTCACTTCAATCATGTATAACTGTGCGCCTTTCCTCCTCTGACACTTGTTCATTTATTTACTTAGACTCTTTGTGTCACTAACCCGGTAGCAGCGACGGGCCAAATTTGCGGCTTTACCATGTACCAGCGACGGGCCAAATTTGCGGCTTTACCATGTACCAGCGATGGGCCAAATTTCTGCCATGATATAAACCTCCCAAAATAGATGATGCATAAACTGATCACACATGCGTTGATATATATTATGAAATGGTTTGCGTGAGTGATGATTCTTTCTCATTATTTAACTTAGAGGGCCCTTTAACCTAACCTAACCTAACCTAACCTAAGAAACATGACCCCCGCAGCTACCGGGTTAATTAATACTCCATTCTCTCAGGAATTGGCTTCTCAATCGAACTGTCGGCGTATTTAGCTATCAAGAAAAGACCTTATTTCAGTTTCACTTATACAGGAGCAGTGATTAGTGACCTTTTCTTTTGTTTTTCGTTTTTTGCCCTTGAACTGCTTCCTTTACTGTAAAAAAAACTAACTACGTCTCACATCACACGGAATCAGTATTTGCGTGTACTCCTTCTCTCGTTCCAGCGATGTCATGTCTTTGCTACTTGTCGATATGTAATATGTGTTCCCTTGTGTTTGTGAGTTTGGGTGAGCTGAACCGCCTCCGTTAGCCTACTTCCTCGTCCCCACCACCCAGGCTGTAAATCAGTATAAGGAGGCCTCGTCCGCTCCAGCCCGTGACACCTCGTTCATAATTATTACATACGTGACCCTGTACGCCCACTCATAACCACGGAAAGAGTATGAAGTTCAGAGTTTGACGGCTGGTATTCTTATTATTCAAAGGCCCAGAGGGATATCAGTCGGGTTCTCATGAGAGTTTTCTTAAGGTTCGTGGTACAGAAGGGTCAGACTACCACTAGGATCATAAAACTACCCCTGGAAATGCACAGAACTCCTACGAAAGCCTTGTCAAATATGTTTAGGTATATGGGTGTAAATTACTTATGTATAAAATCAGAAATGTAAGTCATGCACACAAAACTTTAAAAAAATAATCATTATGAAAGGTTAGGGATATTTTTTTCATACAAACCGTTCCAGGAAAAAAAAAATAGTTTCCCCACACCAAAAAAACATTCAAAAGTGCCAAGCTAAAACCTCATCGTTTCATATAAAAAAA
The DNA here is from genome assembly GCF_024679095.1 of Eriocheir sinensis. Classification (NCBI taxonomy): domain Eukaryota; kingdom Metazoa; phylum Arthropoda; class Malacostraca; order Decapoda; family Varunidae; genus Eriocheir; species Eriocheir sinensis. The sequence continues at coordinate 21,500,917 of NC_066522.1, forward strand.
AAAAACATCTTTTATTTGATCGGTCGCTCAGTTTTCAACACGGGTATTGTTTTCATCTCTTTTTTTTTTTTTTTTGTTCTCTTTCTCTGACATTTTTTTTTTTTTTCATGGATGACCTGACTGTGCTCTTTAAATAACTGTGCATCTATCTCCCACTTCCTGATATGCCTTCCATGCTCATGATTTGCGTCTCTTTGGTCTCTCTTTTTTTTCTTCTTTCACGTTTTTATTGTATGACCTCTGCTCTTTAATCTTCTATAGCTGTCTACCTCTCCTTCCCTGATATGCTTTCCTTGCTTAAGATAGCGTATATATGCACCCAACTTCACCTTTACCTCATGATCTGCGTCTCTGTGGTCTCTTTCTATCTTTATCTTTATTTTCCTTCACGTATTTCATGGGTGACCTCTGCTCTTTAAATAACTGTGCACCTCTCCTTCCCTGATATGTTTTCCTTGCTTAAGATAGCGTATATATGCACCCAACTTCACCTTTACCTCATGATCTGCGTCTCTATGGTCTCTTTCTATCTTTATCTTTATTTTCCTTCACGTATTTCATGGGTGACCTCTACTCTTTGATCTTCTATAGCTGTCCACCTTTCCTTCCCTGACGTGCTTTCCTTTGCTTTTATTTTACATCAGAGGACACGGCTCAAGCGCAACACAAAGGAGACAACACAAAACAAAACAATGAAAAAGAAGCCCGCTACTCGCCGCTCCCATAAAAGATAAGAGTAAAGAGTAGCCAAAAGAGAGGTCAATTTCGGGTGGAGAGGTGTCCTGATACACTCTTCTTCCTTGCTTATGATAATGTATATATGCACCCAACGTTAACTTTACCTTATGATCTGCGTCTCTATGGTATCTTCGTCTCTTTCTATAATCTTTTTCTTACACGTTTTTCATAAATAACCTCTGCTCTTTAAATAACTGTCCATCTCTCCCTCCTTGATATGCCTTCCTTGTCTATGATAGCGTATATATTCACTCTACCTTTACCTAATGATCTGCGTCTCTATGGTATCTTCGTCTCTTTCTATAATCTTTTTCTTACACGTTTTTCATAAATAACCTCTGCTCTTTAAATAACTGTGCATCTCTCCCTCCTTGATATGCCTTCCTGGCCTATGATAGCGTATATATTCACTCTACCTTTACCTTATGATCTGCGTCTCTATGGTATCTTCGTCTCTTTCTATACAGGTGATTTTCTAACACGTTTTTCTTGGAGGACCTCAACTCTTTAAATAACTGTGCATCTCTCCCTTTGTGATATGCCTTCGAAGCTTATAATAGCGTATATATGCATTCTACCTTATGATCTGCGTCTCTATGGTATCTTCGTCTCTTTCTATAATAATAATTTTCTAACACGTTTTTCTTGGAGGACCTCAACTCTTTAAATAACTGTGCATCTCTCCCTTTGTGATATGCCTTCGAAGCTTATAATACCGTATATAAGCACCCAACTTTGCTTCCACCTTATGATCTGCGTCAATATGATCTCTTCGTCTCTTATTTATCACTTTTTCTCACACGTTTTTCATGGATGACCTCCGCTCTTTAACCCTCTATGACTGTCCACTTCTCCTCCCTCCCCTGGTATCCCTTCCATGCTTAGGCTCTTCGTCGCTTTGATTATGCGTATGTAACAGTGCACCTCTCCTCTCTCCTCTTCGCAATCCACTCTAGCCGATAAAACAGCCATTCTTTCCTTCCTACTTGCATGTATCGCTAGTACCGCCTCAAGGCTGTTATTTATACCGTCGCAAGGAAGGTTTTTGCTGCCTCGTGCTAACCTGTCATGAATACACTGCAATGCAATTAATGCGTGTACATATATTTTTCATTAGAGAGAGAGAGAGAGAGAGAGAGAGAGAGAGAGAGAGAGAGAGAGAGAGAGAGAGAGAGAGAGAGAGAGAGAGAGAGAGAGAGAGAGAGAGAGAGAGAGAGAGAGAGAGAGAGAGAGAGAGAGAGAGAGAGAGAGAGAGAGAGAGAGAGAGAGAGAGAGAGAGAGAGAGAGAAGGTGTTGTTATATCATTTGCTCCAAGATTTATGTGGCCACGGCTAACACTCATGAGATCATCGGGCGAGTCAGGGGGAAGACACAGACGAAGGCGTAGAGACAGGACATGCCTTGGTGCGTGGATGATGTATTGGGAACTAGAGAGGAAGAGGAGGGTGAGGAGGAGGCGGAGGAGAGGAGGACGAGGAGGAGGAGTGGATTCAGGTATAAAATTTGCACATATGTTAGTTTGGGGTGACATAGACAGTTTTAGTATAGGTAACAGACCCTATCACCGTTTTCTTTTTTGTGTGTGTTTGTGTTCGTTTGTGAGTTACGGGGTACGCGAAGGTGCATAGTATATTGATTACGGATGAAGGAAGGCTCAGGTATGAAGTTGACATCTGTCTAACCTAACCTTACCTGACCTAACCTAACCTAACCCTGAGCTAACCTAACCTAACCTAACCTAACCTAACCTGAGCTAACCTAACCTAGCCTAACCTAACCTAACCTGAGCTAACCTAACCTAACCTAACCTAACCTAACCTGAGCTAACCTAACCTAACCTAACCTAACCTGAGCTAACCTAACCTAACCTAACCTAACCTGAGCTAACCTAACCTAACCTAACCTAACCTAACCTATATGTGTGAGTGTGTGTGTGTGTGTGTGTGTGTGTGTGTGTGTGTGTGTGTGTGTGTGTGAGTGTGTGTGTGTGTGTGTGTGTGTGTGTGTGTGTGTGTGTGTGTGTGTGTGCCTCGGTACTGATAACATGATAGGTTCTTAAACACCTCAGGATTTGTTTATGCATGTATATTCATACTTATCATTTTGTCATCATTCTATTGACCTTCCTATCAATCAATGGATCTTGCTATCTTACGATCAATCTTTCTATCTATCTATCTATGTTTAACCAATCATCTCTATCTATTTATCTCTCTATCTATATATCTGTCTATCTATCTATATCTACCAACCTAACCATCTATCGATCCATTTATCTATCTATCTATAAGCATTCCTCGAGTTTGCCTCTTCAACACTATATAGGCCACCCGTCGCCGCGTCTCCCTCCGCTGGTGTCGATGTCCTCGGCGGCCACCCACACCAGGGCGTGAGGGACGGCTTGATACCGAGGTAACCCGAAGCGAGGGGTGAAATGGAGTTGCTGTCATGTAACTGATCTAAATCACTGAAGGGCGGGGCAGGCAGCGTGGCGGTAAAGGGTTTGGGGGTTTGGCTGAGTGACTGGCTGGCTTACTGGCTGACTGACTGGCTGGCTGACTGGCTGGCGAGGTGAAGTGAAGCATGACTGTAAAGATGCAATAAGAAGGTAAAGTTGGGGGGTACGATATGACTACGCGTGGCCTTGGTGCTCATCCCCGTCACGTTTGCTCTACGTTCTTATTTTGTGGTATGGAGGACAAGCTAAGGAGAAAGGAAAGACGTATGTTAAGGAAAGTACCTCCACTGTTGTAGCATACGCGTGGCCTCGGTGCTCATCTCCGTCACCTTAGCCCTTGAGCCCAAAATACTGTTTACTGCATTCCACTTTTACTATACAGAAGACAGGCAGAGGATAAAGCAAAAACATATATATAAAAAAGAACCTCCAGTATGTCACTCCTTGAAATAGACAAAGATACATGCATAGTAATAGAATTTAGGGTAATGTCATATTTTTAGAGGCTACCGTGATCAAAGGAGACACCAGAGGGCATGGAGGAGCAGGATACGAAGGACGCCTGGCAGGATATGGGTGTGAGAGAGTGCGGGTCACGTAACTGACCGGATTTGGGGATAGGAAATGCAAGGGACAAAGCTGTGTGGTGGTGTCCGTATAATGTCTAGTTGTATTCCCCTACTTATGTGAATCAGTTTTTTCCACTACTCTTTCTCCCGCTTCTCTCTTTCTCTCTCTTTCCTTCCTTGTATTGCTTGCCTTGTCTTCTAAAGTTTCTGCTCTCCTTTCTCCTTTTTTTCTTTCTCATTTTTCTATCACATTTTTTTTCCTGTTGTGTCCTTTTCTCTTCTCTTAAAATCTCTTCTCCTTTCTCTTTCTTCTTTTCTTCTCTCTTCTCTTATCTTTTCATCTCTCCTTTTCTCCTTTTTTCTACTCTCTCATCCTCTCTCTCTCTCCCTCTCTCTCTTACTTTATCTTATCTCGTCTTGTCAGGATGCAATACAACACACACACACACACACACACACACACACACGGAGCCACTATCTCACTCACCCTCTCCAAAATATGTCCCCGGAGACCTTTTGTATTACGTCAACCACAACAATAATTTACAGAGTCACCGCGTCTGTTGGGGGTATTTTTCTAAGGGTTACACTGATCATTAGGTGTGGGGGGAGCGGTGTGTGTGTGTGTGTGTGTGTGTGTGTGTGTGTGTGTGTGTGTGTGTGTGTGTGTGTGTGTAAAAAAACAACCCTCCCGAGCGAACACTTTTATGGTTGGTCTGATTTTCCGTGTAGCCTTTTTTTCACCTCTTGTTTTCTCGCCCCCTTGTTGCAGACACCTGGGAGCCCACCTGTACACACCTGCGGCACGGAGCAAAGCCAATGTTACCTGTGTTGTACTTGGGCAGGTGTTGACGTCTCTCGGCTGCACGTGGTCGGCGCTGAACATGTGAGGTATAGGTTATCTGTTTTGTAATTTCTTTGCCTCACTGATTCTCTTTTTAATTGTAATGCTCTATCTGTGTTTCTATGGGTGCTGGTTACTCTTGTCCATAGCTCTCCTCCCGAAATTGACCTCTCTTTCGGCCACCTCTTTTGATTGTTTTTTGTAGGAGCAGCGAGTAGCGGGCTTTTTTTTTTATTATTGTTTCCTTTTTTTGTACCCTTGAGCTGTCTCCTTTATTGTAAAAAAAATAAAACTTCACTGATTATTCTCTAGTGTTCAGTGATGCCATTTCCTGTCTATTGCTCAGTTCTTATCTATGGTTTCATCTGTCTATCATCTCTTTGTATATCTATTATCAAGGGTTACTCCTGTTCATAGCTATAATCTCGTACACGTCATTAATCATTCTCTAGCGTCCAGTGATAGTATTTTTTATCTATTGTTCAGTGCGTATCTATGAAGGACGCTTTATGGTTTCGTCTATATCCATCATCTATTTGTATATCTTTTATCGAGGGTTACTCCTGTCCATAGCTATATTCATCTCTTACTGTCTAATACTCAATTCCTATATGTGAACGATGGTCGCGCTTTCATTCGTCCACTTCTAAAGACTTTCTTCTCTTAATACTTTCGTAATTCCACGTCTAGTTCCTCGAAAACGTAACAGTCACAAAATGCATCAGCTGCGTGGTGGTGTTCAGGCATTAAAAGTCCGCCGCGTGTGTAACATTTAAAAAGGGAAAAGAAAGAGCGAGAGGGATAAAGAGTGGAATGAAGTTTAAATCGCCGAGAGCGTGGCCGGCACACCGTTAAGTGCTATACATAAATGATCTGCGTAAACTAACAAATCCATGCCACTTGTGTTGTGTTGTGGCGCCACTTTCATCCCGCTCCCTGGTCATTGCGTGGCGATCCTGGTGCTACTGCTGGTGGTGTTGGTGTTGCTCTCTTGATGTGTGTTACGGCCACGACCCTTTGTGAATGTGTGTGTGTAGGTATCGTTGTGTGAGAGGGGCGGTGACATGGGTAGGGTTGAGCATGGTTATACGGGAATGAAGGATAATAGATGACATGATGGTGGTGTGGGTGATTCGTAGAGGAAGTGAGACGTTAACTAGAGGAAAGAGTGAATTAGAGAGACTGATAATCGGTGACGTGGCGGACTATTACAAAAGGCTGTGTGGTTTGTTATAAGGGGAAGTGACAGGGGTGATTGTGGGTGTGGAAATATTAGCATAATTTTTCACGCCATATTGTGGTTTTAATATGAGCCGTACATCAATAACGAGAGAGAGAGAGAGAGAGAGAGAGAGAGAGAGAGAGAGAGAGAGAGAGAGAGAGAGAGAGAGAGAGAGAGAGAGAGAGAGAGAGAGAGAGACACAAAACCCCAAAGAGAATACAGATGTTGATCACGATTATGATGGTGCTTGCGACGCCGTTACACACACACACACACACACACACACACACACACACACACACACACACAAGTTGGGCGGCAAAAATCAAGGGAATTATTTATGCTTCCACAGGAGTTAGGGGCCTCGTGTGACGAAGCGTGTGTGTGTGTGTGTGTGTGTGTGTGTGGGTGTTTGGGGGGGGGGGGGGGGAGCGGGGTTTGAAGCTTTGTGTGTGTGGTCCCCGCCGACTGCCACTACTTGTTGCCAATATTTTACGCGGGGCACATTTTCCCGCGGCACTCGCCTCGCCTCGCCTCGCACAGCTGACACAACCCCTTCCCCTTCCCCTCACCCCCCCTCCCCCCCCCTACTGGAGCTGCCTGCCACGGTGAAGCGTCCTCATTACTTTGTTGTGTCCAGGAGGAGGAGGAGGAGGAGGAGGTGGTGGGATGGTATATAATAAAGGTGTTTTTAAAGGTACAGTGTGTGAGTCATGAGGTGTCGTAGCTAATAAGGTGAGAATGATGGCGATAATGGGGTAGAATGAAGAAGGGATATATATGAAGAGTTAGGGAGATGTGTGTGTGTGTGTGTGTGTGTGTGTGTGTGTGTGTGGGTGTAGAAGCTTCTTTTAACTTGACATTTATCTGGTGAATTCGGTGGCGTGATATTTTGATTGAGTGACAGTAAGTAGGACGTAGGTAGGGAGGTAACTGTGCAGCCGTGAGGGGCACACGCCTATAAGTAGCTCCTGTGAATATTAAGTGCGAGGGGGAGAACGAGGGAGCGAGATAAAACACAAAAGGTACGCTATATCAGTAACAACAAACATCGAGTGTGTACGGCGAAGAGCGCTCCAATTTCTCTCCATGAGTGAAGGTCATATTGTGCGGGAACAGCGTGGGGGCTTTAACTTGCCGCCGATGGGTCCGCCCGCACTGTGACCGCCGTGAGCCGTCGACACCGCGAGCCGGGCAGCGGTAGTCAGACGGTGGTTGGCGGCCGGAGAGAGTGAACGTCTGGGTACGGCCGCTCCGTCGCTAAGTCACTCAGTCACACGCTCGCGCGCTGCTAGAGTGCCGTCGCTCGCCTGATATCGCCGCAATGGTGTCTCCAAACATTTGCGAATCCTAGAAAAGACTTGTGATGGCAGGATAATCTGGTGTGGCAGACAGTGAGCTAACTTTCCGAAGTATATATTACGAGAAGAAATTATCGTGTGCATTGTCTCAGTGAAAAGTGAGTGGAAGAAGTGTCCGCCGACCACAGCCGATCCCGGTAACAATTTTCAAAAGGTGACTCGCTACGAACTGAGTTTGCTAAGACAGTCAGCGAACCTGTTGATTCCTTTGTACTTGTGTAAGCCAACGGCCTTGCTGGGAAGTGTGATAGCCGAGAGCTTAGTGGTGTAGCTTAGTGAGGGAACGTTTACCTGTCCGCCTGTCTTCACGTGGGCTGTCCGCGGCCCGCACAGGACCTCTGCCGACCCGAGACACTCGGGTGAGGTAAATGTAAGGCGAGAGGGACAGTGTATTTGACAAGGTGGATCCTCATTACATGTTAAATTATTCGGGGAACTTAAGTCATCCCGTCAACCTATTCTCGAGACCCTGGTGGCCTGAAACGAGCAGGTCAGCCACAGTACCCCCCTCGGAGCCCCTCGCCGTCGAGATGGTGCATCAGGTGCAGGTACAGGAACGCGCCCCGCGGAAGAGGGATCGGCGCACCGCGGGGCTCATGCTGAACCCAGGAGGCGGCCCGGACTTGCCAGGCATCAGAGGCACAGACTTCAAAGGGGAGCTGCATCCTCCCCCGACCAAAATCTCCCGCCTGGGCATGTACGAGACCTACCAGCCCTGGGTCCTGCAGACGTACGGAGACTCGGCAAAGACCAAGACCATAACACGCAATAAATACCAACGCATTCTCCAGATCCTCCGCGGAGATTACGTCGATAACGAGACCTCCAAATTCAAGCTGTGGGTGAAAGGAAGAGGCTTTCGCATCGGTCCCCCGCCGGGCTACCTGAACGGGGGCGTGGAGGACCCCATCATCACGCAGCTCACAACGCCGCCGTCCCTCGACTACAACCCGGACAAGGATCCCTATCCAGACATCTACGTCCAGACCGGCACTGTCAAGGTACGTTGGAGGCGGACACACACTTGCATGGTAATGGTCCATCACTTCATGACCGGGATAATGTAGCATGTTGGCGGGCGGCGCTATTTGTCTGCCCGAACTGCGTAGCCTGTTAATATTTTAGTAATAGTTTCCAGGAGAGCACCGTTCATCTTGTCATTTACTATGTTCACCTGTAACCTAACCCTCCCTCCGTCCCGTGTAACAATGCGTCACACCCTTCAGGACGGGAGCGGCAGAGCGCGACATGATCACAAAGTCCGCCGCGCATTCAATGACACTCGTTGTATTCGAGGCCAGCGCCGCCGTGCCAGTCTCGCCTAATACCTGACCCGCAGTAACCGGCTGTTGTCTGGCCGGGCCTCGCCCCCCACACACTGCCACCATTTATCAAGACCGCCTACAGCTTTATGGCACTGTCGCCAGCTGTCCCCGCTCGTAATTTTGTTGAACCTGTGACGCTGGGCTAATCAAGGTCATCCTCGCCGCCGGGCCTGAGGACGAGCAGCATCTTCCAGGGCGGGTTAATTATTGCGACTCGGCAGTACTCGAGCATACTGCGCCGTCATTACAGTCAGTACCTCGGCGGCGAAGCCTCGGGGCGGGGAGGAGGGAGGCAAGAGATCGGTGTTCTCCCTGTCCTCCCCCAACCAGGCGCGCCCCGCTCTAACAATCCCCTTGAACCTCTCCTCACCCCTCACCCCCACCGCCGGCGCCCCCCCTCCCTCCCCCTGACCCGCCTGCTCGCTACGGGACGGGGCGAGTCATCTGGGTCGGCCCGCTTGTGTGTGTGTGTGTGTGTCCGGCCCTGCTGCTCACCCTCCTAGGGCTAGAAAGGCGCGAGTCTTAAGTGATTTATGTAAGCGTGACGCCCTTACGACCCTCGCCCGCCGTGAGAAGGATGTGGAGTTTCAGATTAACCGAGGCCGTGGGTGGCACTCCGCAAGCTTTCGTTCACTGGGTGCCAGCTAACAAGCGTGGCTCTAAAACAGCATTGCGCTGCTAATCTGGTTCGGCTGCGTCATCACGAATAACATAGCGGTATATTTTTGTCGAGTCGCCTGAACGTGCTGGCGCGGCGGCTGATACTCTTTGGCGAGCGGACGAAAGGTTGTGGAACGGGTGTTGTCTGCGGGAGGCGTCGCCGCTCGCCATGTCTCGCACACGCCTCCGGCCACCTCCGAGCCACAACGGCGCGCGCCAAGCCTGACATTATGGTTTCTGTGCCTTTGTGACGGCCGCCGCTGCGCTCCTCTGTAACCACCAACCGGGCCGCCGACCAGAGGGCTTAAGCCACAACTCACATTTCTTCACATTCTTGCAATTATTGAGCGTTTTACGAGTTAATTTGGGATCGGCTGAAATATGTCAGGCGTGAGGCAGAGCGAGCACTTACATGTGTTTGAGTCTCTATTAGATACTGCACAGCAACTAGTCAGCAGGGGCGTGAAGAGAGCAGCAGACGGGCTGTGCTGTGTGCCTGTGCGGGGCCGAGGCCGGGGGTCCCGCGTGCGTGGTGGTGGTGGTAGCGAGCGAAGTGTCAGCTGCCCCCGCTGCCCTGTGTACGTGTGTACGTGTCAGGAGAGCGTGTGCGTCTGGATACTTACATTAAAGTCTACATATCTAGATTACTCCCGCGCTCGTTATATGTAGAGCTGTTGGCGTTTTTCCTCGTATACAGAGGGCGCAGGTGTTGCAGGATCGCTAATGACCGTGGCTCGGTGCTCTCCCCCAGCTGCTGCATTGAGTGTTCACTCACAGCCAGACGTCATAACACCAGCACACGGAATCCCCCTTTAAAAGCTCCCACCTGCTATTCGGATAGGGACTCTGAGAACGGAGGTGGATGTTCAAACAGGAAGCCCAGTCGTTTACACGGAAGGTGGTATTTTGGGCGTAGGAGCGGCAGTGGCAAGGGAGGGACGGGGAGCGAGGCGAGGCGAGGCGAGGGCGGCGAGGAGATTGAAAGTAAAGGCTGCTGGTGGGGAAAAAAAAGCGAGATGCAGAAGTTTCTGGGCGAAAGAGAACTGACGTCGAAACTATAGTGATTAGAAAGGCTCGCAAGGGGGTGAGCGTAATGTGGACCCGAGAGAGAGAGAGAGAGAGAGAGAGAGAGAGAGAGAGAGAGAGAGAGAGAGAGAGAGAGAGAGGTATGCAGCTGAAGGGAAAGAAGGAAATGTATTAAAGAAGATTCCGTATCACTTGAACGTAACATTGAGTGCCGAGGTTGTAGAGCGTTGGTGCATGGGAGGGAGGGAGAAAGGAGTCAGAAGGGAAGGGACACACACACACACACACACACACACACACACACACACATTGGTTTCCGCTTCCTGCAACTGAACTTTACGATATTATAAAGAGTAAAAGCAAGTTGACGGTTTTATTATTTTGGTGTTGTTCCCTTAATTCTTTACTATCCACATGTCTTCATTTTACACCACCACCACCACCACCACCACCACCAACAACAACAACAACAACAAGAACACCAACACCATCACCACCTCACCAAACACACATTAACAATTCACTTTAACAGACACAAACAGACGATGAACATGGTACCTTCCTTTCTCCCTCTACTCCTCCTTCTCTCCCTCCCTCCCAGTGGCTAGATATATACTGTAAAAAGACCCTTAAGCTCAGCCACAATAGACACTAAGCCTGGGTCGGTAAATCCCCTGCTGCCAACGAGGGTGCAAATGCCGCTGGACAGAACTGATACGGTGGACGGGAGATATAAAAAAAAATAGGAATGGAAAAAGAGCGTGTAAAGCGGATAATGAAAATGTAATAAGTGGGATAATGAGCAAAATAACAATGCTGACTGTGTGTGTGTGTGGGTGTGGGTGGGTGGGTGGGTGGGTGTGAGAGCGAGCGAGAGAGGGAGAGCGAGGGAGGGACGGAGGAAGTGGTGAGCGAACCGCGTAAATGTACCGGGCAATTGTGAGATACTTTATCATAATGGTGGTGTACTGAAGTCTGTCATCACACACACACACAGGGAGAGAGCGAGCGAGAGAGAACCTTCAGGGCAATTCAAGACTCCCTTTAAACCATCACCGTGTAGTATAAAGCCTGGCGAACAAGACGAAGAGATAAAAAAAAGACAAAAACAACCCCGACGTACCGTAAAAAAGTGCGAACAGAGACTGGACTAGAGAGCAAGGCAAGCCATAGTAGTATAGTAGCTCCTTCCTCCTCGGGGTGTGAATCCCGTATATAATGACAGACTGAAGAGAAATGTGTTATCGACTATACGTAACTCAGGAGGTGACGTAAGCAACTGTGTCGGAAGATTCTAAGACTACGCGTGTGGGGGAAGGTACAGTGAGGGTGGTGGAGATGGGGACTTACCAGCAACAGGAGGAGTCAGTGCTGGTGTTGTACAGATGAACTGAAAGAGTGATGCTGGAGAGGAGAGGAGGAGGAAGAAGAGGAGACAGCATGTGTGAGATTGTAAGATTGGTCTCGTTGGGAAGGTAGTGGTGGTGAGGTCTTAGTGGCAACAGGAGCAGTCAGTAGTGATGTGGACGAAAGGAAAGAGTGATGCTAGAGGGGAGAGGAGCTTGTAAGATTGTTTGTTGGGATGGTGATGACGGGACCAGAACAAAGCCGTACTGGTGGTGTAGATGCAAGGGAACAAAGATGCTTGGGGGGAAAAAAGAGGAAGAGAGAGAAGGGGAAAGACACTATCCAGAAGAGAACTCTAAGGATGGAAAAGGTAGATTCAGGAAGCGAAGAGATATTGAGAAAGGGGGAAAGGCGAGCGAAGGAGGGAGCCGTGCAGCCATCAAGGAACTGAGAAAGGTAGGGGAGGGAAGGGAAGGAAGGAAGGAAGGACGAATAAAAAAGACGTGTGAGTGAGCGAGAGAGAGGAGGATACCAGGAGTGCTTACAAGTGGAACGGAGGAGAAAGGTTGAAGAGAAAGAAAAGATACAGGAGAGAGAAGGGTGTGGCACGCTTCTTCATCGCCTGCACTAGATTTTAACACTACAGACAGACAGACGGACGGACAGACAGAGCAGGGATAGAAGTCAAAACTGGACACACACACACACACACACACACACACACACACATGCACACACAGAGGGAGAGGGAGAGGGAGACTATCACAAGGTTGCATTGTGCGGCGGACCTGCACTTGATGGCTCACGGAGGAGAAGGCGGAGAAGAAGGAGGAGGAGGAGGAGGAGGAGGAGGAAACCAGAACATGAGGAGACGCAACAGCAGCAAAGCGTCGAGTCAGGGGAAGGAAGGACGGACGGAGTGAGGAGGGAGAGACGGGAACGGGTATAGAGGAGAGGGAACCAAGAGTAGGGGTCGCTAGTGCATTACAAGGCTGGCATGAGTCTGTTGGCGTAAGGGTCTTGCGGCGTGAGGGAGGGCGGGGACGTATTGGTGTGGTGAGTGTGTGATAGCGAGGAGCAGGCGGAGCGCGGCCGGGGAATTATTACGGAGGGAGGCAGGGAGGGAGAGGGAGCACGGAAGGAGACCAGAGAGAGAGCGCCAGCAGACACACTAATGGGCCTCATAACCTCCTCGTCACCGCCCTGCTCTTGCTACCTACCTACCTGCCTCACTGCTTATCTGCCTGCTTGTCTTGCTTGTCTTCCCGCTGCACCTAATCCTCGGAGGCACTTCAGTTACCACGTGTATAGTTTTTTTTTTTTTTTTTCAATTCTTGGCGTTATCATCTTGTGTCACTCCCTCCCTCCCGACACCCCCCTCCCTCCCTGCTCCTGCTCTTGTCCCTGCTACCTCTACCTGTTTATCTGCTTATCTGTTTGTCTTCTCCTGCTTCTTTGTGACTTGGTGGAGTGGGTTTGTTTTTGTGCTAATGCTCCTCCTCCTCCTCCACCTCCTTCTGCTTTTTCTCCTCCTCCTGCTCTTTCTACTTATACCTGCTTACTTAATTACTTACCTGCTTTCATGTCTCACCGAATCGTAGAATGAATGGGTGTGTTAAGTTTGAATGATCTTCCATTTACTCTACCTATCTATCTATCTATCTACCTTTCTGTCTATCTGCATACAAATCTTTCTACCTCACCTACTCCTGGCAGACAGACACCACACCACAGCCTCCCACGTATCCCTGTGTGTGTGTGTGTGCGCGTGAGTGGCAGCTGCAACGGTGGGGGGAAGTGTGACGTACATATATATGCACACTCGTATTGTTTCAGATGCCGTGTGTGTGTGTGTGTGTGTGTGTGTGTGTGTGTGTGTGGAGGACATGAAGGCGCCACCACTCCCTCCTCCCTCCTCGCTTGGTATGGAGAAACAGGTGCAGGCCGTAGGGAGTAGGATGAGGAGGAGGTGGGGAAGGGAGGAGCTGCCTGGTGCTGGGCGAGGCAAGGCAAGGCAAGGCGAAGCGAGGCGATGCGAGGCGGCACGAGACATTCCCCGCTTCTGGCTGCCTGGCTGGTCTGGTCTTGGGGGGAGGGGGGGGAGGGGGCAGACTACATGGGAGAGGCGGTGATATTGGGAGCGAGGCCGAGAGGAGAGGGAGAGGGAGGGGGAGTGTTCGCAGTATCTGGTAACCTGGACTAGCGTGTATGTGTGTGTGTGTGTGTGTGGAGGCGGCCGCGTCTTCTTAGCCCAAGAGGGAGATAAGGGCGAGGCGGATGTCCCTCCCTCCTTCTCTCTCCCTCCCTCCCTCCCTCCCAGGGGTGACTCAGGACGCAGGGTGGGAAGTGAGTGACTGAAGGCGTGCCGGTGTTCGTTAGCTATAATGATGAGATTAGAAGGCATGCTGCCTGCCCTGTGTGTGTGTGTGTGTGTGTGTGTGTGTGTGTGTGTGTGTGTGCTACCAGACCCCCGCCGCCGCAAAACACGCTTTATGTTCGGGGATAGACGGTGAATTGTTGGCTTTGTTGTTGTTATTGTTGTTGGTAGCGGGGCGGTCGGTGCGGTGAGGACAGATTAATGTATTGTTAAGTGGGAGGCGCCGGGGTCGGGGGGTGTACAGAGGGGGGTGCGGCAGGAACGGGAAAGCGTCAACAGGGAGCGCGAGGCAGGCAGGCGAGGCAGGCGGTCGGTCGGTGAGAGGAAACCAATCTCTGGGCGGCTGATGGGCGGTAGCAGCGGCGGCGATGGTGGTGGTGGTGGCGACGGCGATATTGGGGGCAGGCGGGCTCAGGTTCAGAGCCGGGCGATAATGGTGACCCGCGATGGTGCGCCTGATAGCGTGACGCGCCGCCCGCCCGACTGTTGTGGTGACGGATCCATAACTTATGATGTTAGTGATGGCGGCGGTGATGGCGGCGGACGTTAATTAGATTGTTAGTTGTTGTGCCCGACGTAAATGAGGGGCAGGGGGTGACATACACGGCGGCGGGCTATTAATGAGGTTACTAGTGGTGCCGCTGACATCATTGGAAACGGCCGTAAAAATAAAAGTAACGCTCCGAAGTGGGAGGAGATTAATGGGGTTAGTAATATCAATGCCAGTAATAGATGCGGCGGCGATGGCGGTGACGGTCATGAATAGCGCAGGAAACTGACTGACCGCAAGTGAAGAGGGTGGGAGGAAGTGTGTAAGGTGTGGGGGGTAGGGGGGTAGAGCGTCAAGGTGGGTGTGTGGCGCCCTCCAGGGGTCATTGTTGTCCTGGAGGGGCGGGCGGCCGTAATGAATGCTCAGGAGTGATGAACGTCCCTCGTGGCCGTGTGTTTGTAGCGGTGCATGAGTGTTGCCGCTTTGCACGAGTGGATGGGGAGCGGCGACGGCGTGGGAGGGACCGAGGGATGGAGGGGAAGGGGTGAGGGGAGCGTGGCAGCAGGAGGTCCGTTTCCCAGCAGTCGGAAGCAGCAGCAGCAGGCTCGTCACCGGGGGATATCAGTACAAGTGACTTTCGAAGACAAATACAACTCATGACTTCGAGCAGTTGGCGTGGGAGGGTCCGAGGGAGTGGGTGAGGAGAGGGGGAGCATGGCAGCAGGAGGTCCGTCTCCCAGCAGTCAGAAGCAGCAGCAGGAGGCTCGTCACCGGGAGATATCAGTACTAGAGGGACATTCACTGACAAATACAACTCATGACTTAGACTATCGATAACGAGACCTGAGCACTGAAAACACTAGGGCGCTGACTGCTTAAATCTGACTTATCGCTATACATTAACAGTCCCCGTGATGAAGAATATTAAAGCAAGAAACTGCGTGTAATTTATGCTGTGAAGACTCCCTCCCTCGACCTTTTACCGTGTGCCCTTTCTTCACTTGAACCCACTTAATAGCTAATACTTATAGAGGAGGAGGAGGCAGGTAGGATGCGTGTAGAGAAAGCTGGTATAGGCGAGTCAAGATGGTGAGGAAGAGTCTTTAATAGGAGGATGTTATGAGGGAGTGTGTGTGTGTGTGTGGGTGGGTGTGGTGGCTAGCTTACAGTCGTGGATGTGGGAGGAAGGAAGCGGGGGGAAGGTTAGTAGTATTGGGTGCGTAGCGGGGTGTGTTGTGTGTGTATCGTATGTGTTGTGCAGGAAACGACGCGGTGGCCTGTGTGTCTGTTTATGTGTGTTGATGTCATTAGGGTGTTGTGGTGGTGAGAGTGTGTGGTGCTGTGTCTGTGTTGTCTGTTGTGTCAATGGCGTGATTCAGGGGACTTGTGATGCGGTATGTGATGAGTGCGTCGCGGTGTGTGTGTATGTATATACGTGCGTGTGTGGTGGTGGTGGTGATGCCTTGTCGTGATGGGTGCGTGGAGGCCGTCGGGTGGATGGGGTGGATGGGTTGGTGGTGGCGTGGTGGAGCAGCAGACCGGGGGCACCGTGCGTCATAAATTCCCCGGATTGGTGGGCGGACAACCACAGCAGCGGGTGGCAGTGTGGCGTGGTGCCGCCGCTCCTCATATTTCCCCTCACGTGAGCGCGGCGTGTGACGGAACGATAAGTAGCGTTCTGGCGGTGCGGTCATGTTAGCTGCGGCATGCCAGGCTAGGAGGAGGAGGAGGAGGCGCGGGCAGGGCTGGGCTGAGTGGAGGCGGTGGTGGTGGTGGCGGCGTTTGTTTTGTTAGTGGAAGGGAAGGATGTGATGGCGGTGGTGGTGGTGGTGGTGGTATGTGTGCTAGTTTGCGCTTGACGTCACCGCTCGCATCCCACGTAAACAAACCCGCGCACGGCCGTCACCTATGTATGCTTTCTGTCCGCATATAGGAAAGACTTCTAAAGGTCCATATGCTTAAAGGTCTCGGGCTCCCATGACTACTATTTTCCAAGGCCTCAGAGAAGATTAACCGGGTTTTCAGGGATGTTTTTTTTACCGTTCAAGGCGTAGAAATTGAGTTAAACTATCGCTAGCATCACAAAACAGGCCGCGAAAATCACAGGAACTTATACGAGAGGCTTTTCAAACGGGGAAACCGAGGTGCCGATAGGCTTAGAAATACGGGGAAGGGAATCAACATCCTCACCAAGCTATTATTCCCTTTCTAAACACTTTGCACTGCCCACAATGATTTCTATATATAGGGTGTCTAAAGCCGCGTGTGAAAATAGGAACATCGCCAAAACAAACAGAAAGGCAACGGAACAAACACCGAAGCAGACCATACCGCGGCGCATCTGACACGTCCGGAGCGAGAGATGAGAGAAAGAATCCGCGTCAAGCATCCGATCTGTGACGTGACGGGAGGCTGGTGGATGTCTGTAATAAGAATAGAGAGGAAGTGGCGGTGATAACAGTATAGAAGGGGATGAGGATGCTTAGCTATAAAACGTATATATGAAACCTAGCTACGTGACTGGCGGCTGGGTGGTGGATGTCTGCAATAAGAATGGTGAGGGACTGGCTGTGATGGTCGCTTTTTTGGGGGGGCTAGCAGAAAGGGGATGAGGACGCCTAACCACATATATAGGACCTAGCGACGTGACTGGCGGCCGTATGGCTGGTTGGTGAATGTCTGTAATAATGATGGTGACTGGTGGTAGTGGTGATGATGGTGACTAGTGGTGGTGGTGGTGGTGGTGGTCGGCAGTTACGTGATGATGGGTAGACGTATGGTGCCGATGAACAGGTGGTGTAAAGTGTCTGGTTAGCGAGGCGTCGTCCAGTGCGCGGATGTTTGTGGGTCGTCGTGATGATGTGGGAGGTGATTTTGGTGATGGCGGCAGCGGTGATGGGGGATGATGCGACGTGGAGTATAGGTGCATGTATGGAGTATGGAGGAGGAGGAGAAGTAAGGGGGGTTGGTGTGATGTGGAGTACGTAGGCGCAGGGATGGAATATGGAACAGGAGTAGGAGGGGGATGGTGGAACATGGAGTAGGTGCAGGGATGGAATATGGAACAAGAGTAGGAGGGGGATGGTGGAACATGGAGTAGGTGCAGGGATGGAGTATGGAACAGGAGAAGGAGTAGGAGAAGGAGGGGGGATCGTGCAGTGTGGAGTGGGTGCGTGGATGGAGTATAAAACAGAGGGAGAGAGGAGGATGGTGCGACGCTGAGTATAGGAGCACGGCCGGAGCATGGAGAGGCGAGGGAGGCATTGGGCGTTGCTGTGCTCGTTTCCAGGCTTCGTGCTGGTCGTGTGAGGCGGGCGCTGAAAGGTCTTGGCCTGCCTAACGATACCAGGAGGAGGTGAAGGCGGCGATGGTGGTGGTGGTGGTGGTGGAAGAATAGGAGGTGGAGGGTGGTTGCAAGGGATCTGCGAGGTGGTGGACTGGCTTGCAAGATGGCTCCGAGCTAAGTCTTGAGTTAACTTGAGGCAAAGTTATTATATTCCCCCACGCAGGTTCGCGCCAGCTGCCTCCAGTACTTCATCCACTCCTCCACCACCTCCTCCTCCCTCTCCTCCCTCCTCCGCCTCCTTCACGGGCATCACCCCTTCCACCCTCCCACCCCGAATCCCTCCTCCCGTCGGCACCTTTCTCCTCTTCCTCCTCCTCCTCCTCCTTTCCTTTGGGCTTCCGTCACTTGCAGCAGCTGGAGAAGGAACAGTCACCAGACCCCAAGAAACACACACACACACACACACACACACACACACACACACACACACACACACACACACATAGTCACCCTCCACCCCCACCCTCCTTTTTTGCCCTCCGTCAGTAGCAGTAGCAGCAGGAGGAACAGCCACCACACACACACACACACACACACACACACACACATACACACACACATACACACACACCACTCATCCCCTCCCTCCAGCCCCTCACGGTGTAAAGAGTCTGGGCGTGGTGAAACTGACACGCGTTGCAGGGTTGTCAATGTCCGTTCGCCTCGCTGAGCTTTGGCGGCGGTGCGGGGTGAGCGGCGGGCAGCGGGAGATTACGTGGTGATGGTGCCGGTGGAGGGGGTCGTAATGGTGCAGCCGGTAGTAAAGACGCTAGGGATTATGAGGACACCGATGAGGAGTAGTGATAGTGCGAGGGTGATGGTGATCGTGTTTGAAATAATAATGAGGCTTTTCAGGAGGAGGACGAGGAGCGGTGAAGGAAGGAAGGTGGGGACATCATAGAACCCGACCCTCTACTTGGTGACATGGCTAAGCTGGGTGGTATATTTTTTTTTACAACAAAGGAGACAGCTCAAGGGCACAATAAAAAGTAAACAATAATAAAAAAAAGGCCCGCCTCTCGCTGCTCACAAAAAGAATCCAAAGAGGTGTTCAGGTGGTCAGGTCAGGTGCAGTGCTTCATGCTGCCGTGGTTGGTGACTGTGGCGGTGGTGACGGGCAGGCAGGCAGGCGGGTGAGCGAGTGGAGGGCTGCATGCGTCAGCGAGCCCGGGAATGTGAGTGGAAGTGACGAGGCGCTGGTCGAAGAATTGCCGTGTTGAGTCGCGGCCGAGTGGAGGAGTGTGGGTCTTCTAAAATGTCTAGCGTGAAGCAGTTTTTATAGCGCTGTCTGTTGCAAGTGTGAGCGGTGGCGGGGTGGTGGTGATAGTGTCGTTGTAATCTGAGGCGCATGTAGGTGGTGGTGGTGGTGGTGGTTGGTGGTGGTTAGTGGTGGCGGTGTTGGTGATGACAAGCACGCCGGCCGTGGTGAAAAGTGTGGGCTAAGTTGTGACCAAAGTTGAGGCGGGGACCGGATGTGGAGCTGCGGGGACTTGCTGACAGGTTTGGTTGGTTGGGCGTGACGTCAGCAGGGCGGGGCGTGTGTGTGTGTGTGTGTGTGTGTGTGTGTGTGTGTGTGTGTGTGTGGCACGTCGGGGCACGCCACCGCCGCCACTCTGCCTTGGACGGAGACGGAAATTGCAGCAGCAGCCGTGGTCGTAACCTCGCCTTTACGACCCCCTGTGCAGCCACGGGCATGTCCTCGGCCCCGCGCGCTCGCCCACTCCCACACGCCTACCTACCTACACACACACACACACACACACACACACACACACACACACGCACGCACACGCTCACGCACAAACTCACGCACGGAAGCACAGACACGTACTTACCTCGAGACACGCGCAATATATCACCCCAAAGCTCACCTGATGTCTGAACATGAGGCACTTGTATGCATCTCCGCCTCGCCCGAGCGCCGCCAGTCATGCAGCCTCGTGCACGCGCGTTCCGCCACCGCCACCTGTCTAGACTCCGCCGCCGCACCATTTACGTTCACCCCGCCCGGCAGCGCTCCGTTCTCACCGTTGGTTTGCAGTCGGCCAGGCACACACGCACAAAGAGATACTTTAGCGGTGACACAATAGCGATGCACCAACTCCAACTTGTGTGTTGATACCTTACTTTTTATGTGTTTGTTTTTTCATCCCCGGCCATAGAGCGGCAACTCTAACTGCATGCATAATTCCATCGAAAACTGTCACTTTTGTGGAGAATTTCCGGCGGAGTGTATAGCAAAGTGCTCCCCGGAGAGTGCGGGGCGACGGGCCTTCAGGCAGTATTGGGCTGAGGGACGGCGGGTGCGCTGCCTCGCTCGTCTTGCACTTCGCCCAGAAATCCTTGTCGTTACTGCAGCGTCAGCCAGCAGCACATTGCATTCACTGCCGGACACTGTAGGCAACACCCCTTCAAGCGCAGCAGAGGAGCATTCTATATCGTCGGTTCAGGCGGACGCGGTCGCCCTCAGATAGGCTGGCGACAGCTGTGGCCTCCCACGGCGCCGCGCCCCCGGGTCCCACCAGCCCGCTACTCAGGTTCCTCCCTCCGCCTCGACCCCGCTCCCCCCGGCCTCGCTACCCCCGCACTACAAACAAAACATCACCCTCAACACTCTCACCTTTCACGCGTCGCACCACCTGCATCTCGCGCCCTCACTCAGCCTTTTAGCGCCACCCACCGTCACTACCACTGCCGCCCCTCCTCTTCCCCCTCCTCCGCCGCCGCCGCCTTCCACTCCCGGAATCTTTGGTCCCGACTTTCCACGCGCCTTGAGAAACGCGGCCCAGCACCACCCCCTGAAGACACCTGCTCCGCGGAATGCTCATTAACACTCCGCCGCGCCGCCGTTGACACACGGGATGGCTTCACGGCTCCTGCGACTCACCCCGGAGCTGCCAGTTTGCCTACGCCTTTATGCCCGCGCCTGCTCGGGCTTATCTGCTAGTCTGCCTACCAGCCTCCCCACTTTTACCTGCCACTTTGCCCTCCCATCTGCCAGCTTACCCGCGCCCCCACCACCACTACCACCGCGACCCCCACCCTGTGCTTTACGCCTCTCTGCCGCCCCACTCCCCCACCGACACCACCACCAGCGCCATTTTTCCAGTCCTACACGGAGCAAGGAGCTTTGAGTCGCCGCCACCTGTATCCGACGCAGCAGGAGAATGGGGACACCGAAGATAATTGATAGAGGCTGGATTAGCGCGACCAAGAGCCACCCTGAAGCCGAGAGGGCGGAGGAGGAGCAGGGGAGGTGTAGGTGAGGGGGTGATGTGAGGTGTGTGTGGCGAGCGGCTCAGGTGCTCCACTGATCGCCGCCACTCCCACCCGAGGCACGCTCCACTACCTCGGCTCCTGCTCCTCTTTTCTCAATATACCTTTTTTTTTCTTTGGTCTCGCGCCCTCCCTCCCTCGTGTGCGCTCTTGGCTGCTCCCTCTCTCCCTCTCTCTGTCGCTTCTCATTCCCAAGCCTCCGACGCTCCCTCCTTCCTTCCTTCCTTCCTGCCTTCCTTCCTCTTGTCGCCTCCTTCTAGACCCACAACTAAGGACTACCGCCGCTCCTTCCTTCCTTCCTGCCTTCCTTCCTCTCGTCGCCTCCTTCTAGACCCACAAGTAAGGACTACCGCCGCTCCTTCCTTCCTTCCTGCCTTCCTTCCCCTCTCTCGTCGCCTCCTTCTAAACCCACAACTAAGGACTACCGCCGCTCCTTCCTTCCTTCCTCCCTCTCCTCCTCCTCCTCCTGGATCCACAACAGCAGCCAAGGCCCATCTATTCTTCCTCTACAAGGTCTGTCACACACCGCAGCGCACCGCCGTTGTTACATTAATCATTTAACATCACAGGTTCGGGGGAGCGGATAACTCTCTTCTCCGCGCCTCTCCCTCCTCCTCCTCCTCCTCCTCCTCCTCCCTTCACTTTAACACGCTTCCGCTCTCTTTTTATGATCCCTTTTTTGTGTATAACTCATCCCTGATTCTCCTCCTCCGCCGCCGCCTCCGCTTCACCCTCACTCCCACCATTATCTCCTCCTCCTCCTCCTCCGCCGCCGCCTCACACCTCCGCCCCTCCATCCATCTTCTCCTGGATGCAGACGGCCTTTCCATAATTGGCTCTGGCTAGACGGGAAATCAGATTCAGAATGCCGATACGGAGAGGTGGTGAGGCTGTACACGCATGGCGGACGGCCTCGAGTGGGTGGGCGGGCGGGGAGTGGAGGAGGAGGAGGACAGCCGGGATGAGAAAGGAGAGGAAGGGAGATGGAGGATGGAAGGAAGTGGAGTAGATCTCGGTGAGAAGGATCAGACGCGAGGAAGGAAGGGGAGTAGATTTGGGAGAGAAGGATCAGAGGCGAGGAAGGAAGGGGAGTAGATTTGGGAGAGAAGGATCAGAGGCGAGGAAGGAAGGGGAGTAGAAGAGTAGATATGGGAGAGGAAGACAAGGGATGAGAGGGGAGAAAGGGAGATGAGAGGAACGAGGGGGAGTGGAGGAGTAGATTTGGGGAGATAAGGATGAGAGGGGAGGAAGGAGAGGGAGTATAGATGACGGCATGAGATGAGAAGGATTAGGAAGAAGGAAGAAGAGGGAAGGAGTAGTGGAGTAGAATTAGCCGAGAAGGATAACACACAGGATAAAACGGAGAGTAGGAACAGAGGAGGAGGAGGTCGGGGAGATTAAATAAGCTAACAAAATGAAAGACCTAAAAAGACTTCTGCAAATGTCTTGGGGGAGAATTATGGAAAGAGTAGTGGAAACCGAGAAGAGGGAGAAAAGAAAGATGGGGAGGTATTCTGAACGTCCTAAGCGACAGGGGGGAAGGGTAAAACAAGATTAGGATGAGCATGCAGGGAGAGGAGGGAGGTGAAGTGTGATGAGGTGACAGCTTTCACGAACATCAGCGGCAGGGCGTGAGGGAGTGACAGGGCAGGGATGAGCATGGAGGTGATGTGTAATGGGGTGACAGCTTGCACGGACATCAGCGGCAGGGCGAAGCAAAGTGAGGTGGAGTGTGAGGGAGTGTGACAGGCAGGGGAGGGCAGGGGAGGACCAGGGAGGGAGAGAGGGGGGAGAGGGAAGCGTTAACATGTATAGCACAAGGCAAGCGGTGAGTGATGGCCGCATTATTGGACTATTATGCCACCCGACAATACGACCGACACTCCTACACTTGGCTGCGGTGTGTGTCGGCATCTCCACACACACACACACACACACACACACACACGGGAGTAGTTTTTCACACACCCATCCATACGAGACTTTGACCCTTAAACAAGCAAACAAATCAATAGTTCCCCTCGACCGCAGCAGCTCACCAAATCCTCATTTGCATGATGGGCTGTCCGCGGCGGTGGTGGTGGAGGTGGTGGAGGTGGAGGTGGTGATGGTAGTCTGGGGTTTTGCAGTTAGTTGTTGCTCCTCGTGGTGTTGGTGATAGTGGTGGTGCGGGCATTATGGTGTTACTTGTGGTGTTGCAGGACAGGAGACGATGATTTCCGGTGGTGGTGGTGGTGGTGGTGTTGCAGGACAGGACACAATGGTCGCCTTAGCTGTGTCGCGGGAACTGCCTGGAGGTGGAAGACCGACCTGCTCCTGGTGGTTTGTTGTTGCACGGTGGTGGTGGTGGTGGTGGTGGTGAGTGCAATATCATCGGCGCTCCAGTAAAGGTGATGCCGGGATTGGTGCTGCTCCGTGATTGCTGCTGCTGCCCGCGTGGTGGTGGTGGTGGTGGTGGTGGAGGTGGTGGTGTTGCACAAGTGTGGCGGCGTGGAGGATCCGTCTGAGCAGCTAGATTTATCACGTGTGTGTGTGTGTGTGTGTGTGTGTGTGTGTGGCGGCGACATTGGTGTTTATAGCGCATCCAAACACACACACACACACACACACACACACACACACACACACACACACACACACACACAAATAACTTGATTATGAACCGCAAGTCTCTCTGTTGATAAGTGTGATGATAGACTAATTTTACTTACTACGCAGACTTAACATATGCAGACTCTCTATGTATCAATCTCTGCTCTTATACTAAAACCACTCATTCCTCTTGCATATTATAAAGCCACTCATTCCCACTCATTAAACAAATAGCACAGTACGTTCAATCACTTTTGTATATATTAGATGTTACCGCCTAACTCAGCTGACCGAGAATCAAGTTAGAAAGTATGGCTCCATGGCTGAATGCGTTTGCGTATCAGGAGAAGGAAGAGAAAATAAAGAAAATGAGATAAAGAAAAAAAGTAGTGATGATATTAATGCAAATTGTAATGTAAAAAGGAGAGATGGAGGAGGAGGAGGAGGAGAAAGAAGAGGTATACATGTGCAGGCTTTGAGTGTATAGGCGCATAGGAACCGGAAGGGGATCAGATATCATCGGAAGGGGAGTTGAAGAGGACTGACTGACCAACAAACTGGAGAGTGTTGGGGCAGATGGGGAGGTCACGTCAAGTCAGGTCAGGTCAGGTCAGTAGGTTGATGTGACATGCTGGAGGTTGCTTTTGCTGGGTCAGACTGTGTAGGGTAAAAGGACCTCAGATTACATTAACGTGACAGGGTGAAGGAAAGGTCGTCAGAAAAGAGGATATATGGTCACCCTGCCTGCGGATACATGGGGCGAGAAGGGGACGGTAAAATTAGGTTATGGTGTAGCGCGTGGTAGGGGAGGCAGAGGGGAAGAGGGAAGATACTGTATAGGTCGGTATTATAAGGCACATTCCCTTCTCATATCAACTATTTCTAAAGGTCAAAGAGGGGATCAATCGGGTTCCAATGAGTGTTTCTTTAGATTCACGGTACAGAAGAAAGGTCAGTCTACCACCAGGGTCATAAAACTACTCCTGGAAATGTCCCAAACTCCTATGAAAGCCTTGTCAAATATGTGTTCCTGGACGATGAAATGTTTAGTAATGCGGCCCTATATGTGAACGAACACCCTGCATACGACAAGAGGCAAGGGACGGGGTAGATAGGGTTAAAAGGGTGAGACAGAGGGAATGTGAACTCTTTTTAAACACCCGTAAAATCATAAGGAAAAAAGGAAAGCAAGAGGGAGGAAGGGAAGGAAGGGAAGCCAGGGAGAGGACGTATGACAGACACCCTGCATACGGAGACAGTAGACAAGGGAAGGGACGGGGTAGGGTTAGCAGGGTAAGGATGACAGGGTGGAGTATAGAATGCGAAGGGACGGAAGGAAGAAAGGAAGGCAGGAAGGAAGGATAGGGAGGGAAAGGGAAGCAAAGGAGACAAGGAACAAAAAAAGGAGTAGAGTTGGCAACGAAAATATAGAGGTTTAGTATGAACACTTTTTTTTATATACATGCGGAGAGTCAGAATCAGAAAGAAGAGAGGGAGGTAGGAAAGAAGGATAGGGAGGAAAGGGAAGCAAAGGAGACAAGTAACAAGAAAAGGAGTAGAGCTGGCAACGAAAATATAGAGGTTTAGTATGAACACTTTTTTTTTTTTTTTTTTTTTTACATGCGGAGAGTCAGAATCGTAAGAAAGACAGGGAGGCAGGAAGGATGAAGGGAAGGATAAGGGAGGGAAAAGGAACACAAGGGAGAGAGAGAGAGAGAGAGAGAGAGAGAGAGAGAGAGAGAGAGAGGAGTTAAGGGAAGGACTTGTGGACTATTACACGGCATGAAACGGGCAGGGAAGGAATTATTAAGGGTCAAAACAGAGCGTCACCCTACATACTTGCCTTGATCTCCTCACCAGCACACGCACACACACACACGCAAACACAAACACACACACACTGGGGGCTGCTCTCTCCGTCTGTCGTCACTCACTCACTCCCTTCCCGACCTACGTAGTAATCCCCGAAGCGCACCTCTTAAATACGAATTATCACCATCATCATCATCAGGAGGAGTAGAAGGACATGATGGGGGCTGAAAAAAAGAAGAGGAAGGAAGGGTTGGTCGGATCTGGTCGCGGCACGAGAGGCGGGGACGTCCTCTAAGCACTTTATCGTGTCCCGACCTTCCCATTGTTCTCAGCGCTGCGCCGACGGAAGTGTCTGGCCGAGCTTATGGGGCGAGGGAGACGGCCGGGGCGGGGCGAGGCGGTAAGGACGAGTAGGTGGGTGAGTGGGTAGGTAGGTAGGTGGGTGAGGGGGTTGAATTAGGCACCCACTCACCCACCTGAATTCTCTCAACTAGGGCAAGGAGGAGGAGGAGGAGAAGGAGGAGGAGGAGGAGGAGGAGGAGGACAGTTGTAGAAGAGGAGGATGTGGACTAGGAGGAGAATAGTGGGAGAGGAAAAGGACGAGTAGAAGTAGAAGGAGGAATAGGAGAGAAAAGGGTAACATGGAGGGAGAGGAAGAGAACGAGAGGGAGAGGAGGAAGAGAAGAACGAGAACCAGGGAGAAAAATAAAAGAAGGGAGAGAATGAAAGTGGACGAAAAAGAACGGAAAAAGAACTGTAGGAAGAGAAGGAAGAAGGAGAACAAACAGCAGAAGAAAGAGGAAGACGAGGATGAGGAATAAAACAGTAGAAGAGAAAATGGGAGAGAAAGAGGACGAGAAGAGAAGGACAAGAAAAAAATATTAGGTCAGACAGTTAAAGGAGACGAGAACAAGAATATCACACAACAACAGACAGACAAGGAGGAGTGGAAAGACAGACAGACAGAGACAGAGAGAGTGAGAACTGTATGATAGGCAGGAGCGAACAGGAGGGAACAAGAGCAACCAGGACGAGGAGGAGGAGGAGGAGGCAAGTCGGGGGATGATGAGTGAGGGAGCGGAGGCGGAGGTGGTGTATGCGCTGCCCCGGTGTGGTGTTCGTTAGTGTGATGGATGAGCCTGCCGCGACCCCGCACTCCTGACGCAGGGAAGCAGTGGCCAGCCAGCACCACCTCCCCCCTTCAAGCCCCCCTAACCCTCCACCTCAACCCCTCAACCAGCCACCACCTCTCGCCGAATAATGGCCGCCAGCTTCAGGGCTTCTGGTGAGGAAGGAGATGGTGGTGGTGGAGGAGAAGAGGTCGAGAGAGGACGAGGATGAAGGGAAGGGAAGGAGAGGGTAAATCAGTGAGAGGGAGAGGAAGGGAGAGAGACCTGGAGGCTGAAAAGGGGGAACAACGAAGTACTGTAGAGTGAAGAGGCAGGGAGAGTGTGTGTCAGGGGCTGCTGGTTGGCCTGGGCTGATGGAACAAAGACGAAGGAGGTACAGGAAGGGGAGAGGGTCGGGTCGGAGCAAGAGGTACAGGAGGGGGAGAGGAGGAGGGGGAAGGAGCCGCGGAGGTGTATGAGAGTAGAGTACACTGAGTGGGAGCGGATTAGGGAAGTAAAGGCGTGGTGTCAGCGTGGCGGCAGAGGGAGGAGGAGGTGACGGCGGACGGCGACGTGAGGGCGGGTGAACGGGCTGGCAGACGAGCGGCAGGGGAAGGGAAGTTAAAGGAGCAGCCGGAGCGACCTATAATTCCGCCCCACAACTATAATGGTCGATCACGCCAGTCCCGACGTGGTGGCTCCGTGTGAGAGGTGAGGTCGGCTGTCTTGCGAGAGGGGAAGGAAAGGGAGAGAGACGGCTGGGAGTGAGTGAGTGAGAGAGACAGAAGGGAAGGAGGGGTGTGAGAATGAGACGGGAGTGAGGGAGTGAGACAGAAAGGGATGGAAAGGAGTGAGATAGGAAAGGGAGTGAGTAAGATAGAGGGGAAGGAAAGGAAGGTTGGAAGACAGAAGGGAAGGAAATGAAGGGTAGAAGGTTCAGGTAGGAATATCAAATAGGGATGAAGGGAAGGAATAAGGGAGGAATATAATTACGGTAGTGAATAAGTAAGACAAAAAGGAAGAGAATGGAGAAAGAAAAAAGGAAAGGTAGGGATAGAAAGCAGGAATATAAGAAGGGTATAAGAATAAACAATAGGAAGAAGAATAAAGGAAATAAGACTATAAAGAGCTTGATTAGGAACAGACAAGAGAAAGGAAGGATGAATGGAGGTAGGAAGGACAGACCAAGAACAGAGAGATGACAAACGTGAAGCGAGTGAAGCAAAGACGTACAAGGAAGTGACAATCAACTGACCTATAGGCACAAGGGTCGTATTCTTAAAACATTTCGGCGCTCAAGCACACACACATAATTGACAAGGCTTTCGTAGGAGTTTGGGGCATTTCCAGGAGTAGTATTATGACCCTGGTGGTAGTCTGACCCTTCCTCTGTACCGTGAACTTGAAAAGAACACTCATAAGAACCCGATTGATCTCCTTTCCGGTCTTTGGTTATAATTGATGTGAGATGTGGAAGCGTCTGAGAATTCCAACCTTACCATCAAGAGGGAAGGAGGAGAAGGAGGAGGAGGTGATAATATACGCTGACGAACGGGCGAATTAATGTGTTTTTAGCTCACTTGCGTCATTATGGAAAACAGGAGACGGTGGGAAACGAGCGTAGAGAAGAAAAAAAAGAAAAAAAATAATAAACCGAATATACTTGAACGGGATTGAAGAAAAGAAGAGAAAGAGGAGAAGAAGAAGTAGGAGGAGAAAAAGAAGGCTGGGAATGGAAATAGATAATGAGAGAGAGAGAGAGAGAGAGAGAGAGAGAGAGAGAGAGAGAGAGAGAGAGAGAGAGAGAGAGAGAGAGAGAGAGAGAGAGAGAGAGAGAGAGAGAGAGAGAGATAGAGAGAGAGAGAGAGAGAGAGAGAGAGAGAGAGAGAGAGAGAGAGAGAGAGAGAGAGAGAGAGAGAGAGAGAGAGAGAGAGAGAGAGAGAGAGAGAGAGAGAGAGAGAGAGAGAGAGAGAGAGAGAGAGAGAGAGAGAGAGAGAGAGAGAGAGAGAGAGAGAGAGAGAGAGAGAGAGAGAGAGAGAGAGAGAGAGAGAGAGAGAGAGAGAGAGAGAGAGAGAGAGAGAGAGAGAGAGAGAGAGAGAGAGAGAGAGAGAGAGAGAGAGAGAGAGAGAGAGAGAGAGAGAGAGAGAGAGAGAGAGAGAGAGATAGAGAGAGAGAGAGAGAGAGAGAGAGAGAGAGAGAGAGAGAGAGAGAGAGAGAGAGAGAGAGAGAGAGAGAGAGAGAGAGAGAGAGAGAGAGAGAGAGTGAAGATACACAGTCGCAGTGGCAGCTGTCGGGGAGATAAGAGTGACTGCTTTTGAGATACACTCAGGTAGAGACACCTGAAGGGGGGAGGAAGGGAAGGGAGGGGGAGAGAGAGGGGAGACAAAGTTTCACGATAGAGAAGGAGGAGAAGTAGGTGGAGGAGGAGGAGAACAGTATAAGGGAAAACGACCCCCCTCACAAACCCCCCCCCCCACTTTTTTTCACACCGACCTCATCCTCTCCCTCTCCTTCCCTCTCTCCCCCTTCTCATCCCCCCTTCCACCCTTCCCTTCTCACCCCACACCCCCTTGCTACCCCTTCCCCTTCTCATTCCATATTCCCTCCCCTTCCAAAACCCTCCTCTTCCCCTCCTCATCCCTTCCTTCCCCTTCTCACCCCAACCCTCCTTCCGTCTCCCCTTCCCATCACACACGCCTCCACCTCCCCTTTCTCTTTCCTCACCCTTCCCTCCCCACTCCTCTGCCATCTCTCCCCTTCCCCTCCCCTACATTACAAAAACACGCTCCCTCTTGCAAACAGGCGGGTAGATGCATGCGTGTGGCGAGCAATGGAAATCGTGTAATGTGATATGTAGATTATTGCATTAGTGTGGCAAGGCCGCGCGAGAAACATAATTATTGGGGACATCGGCAGAGAGAGAGAGAGAGAGAGAGAGAGAGAGAGAGAGAGAGAGAGAGAGAGAGAGAGAGAGAGAGAGAGAGAGAATTATCTTTTGAGAGTCATCTAAGTGTATGTATATAAGCATAATAATATATACAGATGTTGGTTGGTTACTTACTTATTTTGTGATTTTGCGGCTCTTTTTTTTTTCTTTCTTTTTTTTTGTTTTTGTTTTTAGAAATTATTGAACATTCTGTCGTGCATTTGTTAATTATTTGTTTGTTTTATGTTTTTATTTTAGTGTATATTCGTATTTTAAACATTTATTATTATTATTATTAGTAGTAGTAGTATAAGTAGTAGTGGTAGTATTGTTATTATTATTATTATTATTATTATTATTATTATTATTATTATTATTATTATTATTATCATTATTATTATTCTACTAACCTTGTTTTCCCATTCTTCTTGCAGGTGAGTTTCGCTGTACAGAACACGTGACATGTGAGTACCTACCTATCAGAGAGATTTACATAGATTTGCATAGATATCCAGACCACACGGACCCCTTACGAGGCTATTTTTATTCTTATTGTTATTATTGGAAGCAACGATGATGCAAGAAGTCTGTGTATGTATGTATTAGTGACCCCCCCCCTTCTCTCTCTCTCTCTCTCTCTCTCTCTCTCTCTCTCTCTCTCTCTGCCGCCACACTTTGAGCTTCAGGACACAATCACGACCCTCCAGTGCGCGCCCCATTCCAGGCCTCGTCCTCAGAAGGGGGGGAGAGAGAGGGAGAGAGGAAGGGAGAGAGGGAAGGAGGGAGGGATCACGCCTAGATCAGAGGATGGAGGGGACGACGAAGGGGTGTCAAGTCGTTGAGTGTCGCGACCGAGATAAACACGACGCAGTGGGACAGAAGCGGTGTGTGTGTGTGTATGTATGTGTGTGTGTGTGTGTGTGTGTGTGTGTGTGTGTGTGTGTGTGTGCTGAGAAAGGTAGAAATAAAGCCTAAAAGCCCACCCAGACCCATGTTCCCTTCGTGCGATGGATAGCCTGTAGCCGGGCTGGGAGGGAGGGAGAGGCAGGGCTGGGAAGGGTGATTTGGGAGAGCCGAGAGGGAGACGCAGGGAGGAGGAGGAGGAGGAGGAGGATGGTAACGCCGCTGAGCTGCGGGGTTGAGGCAAGGGAAGGGCCAAGGGAGGGAGGGAGGGAGAGGCAGGCGGCGTTAGGGAGCACACAACACATAGATGGCCTTGTGCTCGCCCGCCTACACCAACTGAAGGGGAAAGCCGAGGGGCGTTTAGGAGCGGGGGAGGGTGACAGACACACACAACGCCCTACACTGTAACAAAGGAAGGCCGCGAGGGACTCGTCGAGCGGCGGTGTGTTTCACGGTGACGGCCACTGACGTATATTCATGCGGGAGAAAGAATGTCTGCGGTTGTCTTCAGGTTTTCAATGTTTTCACACACCAGCGGCATGAAATAGTGAGGCTGGCGGTGCGGGAGCCGGTGGAAGGGTAGGTGGAGGCAGGGGACCAGTAGAGCAAGCCACACCGCCGGATACCAGGAATCAGCTCGTCGGAAAAGCCAGGCTAACAATTTTTATTTTTATCGGCATTTGCCTGGTGTGGTGGTGCCGCCCTAGCTCGCCTGCGGAGGTTGGCATTATTGGCTTCTCAAGGGTCGTCGCCGCTGGTGCTGTGTTGCCGTCCGGGGTTCACGCGTGCCTGGGTGGGCCCGAAACGCCCCGCTGCCCGCTGCGAGACAAGCCCCTGCCGTCCCGGAAGATGAATGGCGAATTTCTGGGAGATATAATGCAGTCCCGCTGTCAACACGGACCGCATTTGTGGAGGCGGGCGGGGAGGCTCAGGGGAGGAGGGGAGGTTGTTGTGGTGGCAAGGCTGTGTGTGTGGTGGTGGAGGCGGCCTCTCAGCGGCGCCACCTGCCCCAGCCAGCCCCTCTCAGCCGGAGATCAAGGCTGCCCGCCCGCACGCCGTTACTGACGCAGCCTCCCTCGCTCGCTCACCCCCAGGTCGTTGCGACATAAATTCGTCCCGTGTAAGAGTGTCATATAAGCCGCTGGACTGTAATGATATTATTAGCTCCTTTCACGGCTGATTCGCCCTTCGCGCGGAAAACGGTTTCTTTCTGTCGAACACTCGCACTCTTGCGCGATATTTATGAAGCGTGTTCTCGCCGCGAGCTCCAGAATTTCACTTCCATATTGCTTCAGCGATGTAATGATTTCACAACACGGCCGTAAAAAGCGCGTGGATGTGTGTGTGTGTGTGTGTGTGTCCCCCACCGTTATTACACGCCACTAACGCATTACTATATCCGGGCTCAAATGAAGCCACATCTACGCACCGCCCCTCAGCTGTTAAAGACGACAGCCCCGAAATATCTGGGAGACGCTCTAAACATATTAGTTCACTCAAAAGGCCGAGCCGCAGACGGGGAGGCGGAGTGCGGCGTGCCGTGCCGTGCGAGGCTTGACGGGGGAGCAGTTGGCCGCAGTGACGGCTGGCGACCTTGATCGGGTGACATCAGCGAGCGAGGACCGGCCGGGGCCCGATAACCCCTGTTATCGATGGCCGTTTCCTGGCGGGGAGCAGCAGCTTTTTAGGGCAAGGGGCCGGTCGAGGGTGAGTGCTCTAGGGCGGCCTGAGCGTTACGTTACGGATATGGGCGATGGGACGAGTATGGAGGCGGGAGCAGGGGAGGCAAGAGGGAGGAGGAGGAGGAGGAGGAGGAGGGAAACTGGGTTGACTGGCTGGCTGGCTGGCTGTCAACAAGGGGACTGTGGCGTAGTGGCTGAGGTGAGGCTTTGCTTGGCCATGTGTTGCACGGCGCACAGACTCGGTAAAGGCATTTGAATAACAGATGACGCAAATATGTCACCGGAGAATAGGAAATGTCGAACAAACGGCTGCAACAAAGAAGACGAGGGAGGGAGAGGCCGCGGGAGTTAGTGTATGGGTGAACGGACAGCTAAAGTGGCGATGGAGGCATTGATAGAGGTGCGTGAGGGCTTGGAGGTGAAGGATACAAAGAGAGAGAGACTGTAGAAGGTTAGGTAAACGGGACAGGCTCGGACTCACCACCACCTCCCGCCACCCTCACCCGACCATCACCACCGCCACCATCTGACATCACGATAACACCAAGAAGAGAGGGAGGGAGGGAGGGAGAGAGGGAGGGACGGAGGAACAAGGGATGTGAGGTGTTTTTCGCGGCGTTCACCCAGCTAACACCCACTCACCCACATCACCACCCCTCACCTCCCTTCCCCCAACACCCGCATACAGACAGACATCACCACCCACCCCACCCACTCACCTCCACACCCAACCACCTTCCTCGTCTCACCACCCCCCCCACCACCTCCACCTCCACGAGTCACCGCTGTTACCTCACGTCCCTGCGCCACTTTCCTTTCCACTATCCACACCCTTCTCACACACACATACGCACACACATTTTCCACTATCTTACTGGCTTCTCCCTCCCTCTGTTCCTCTCCCTTTCTCATACTCCTGCTGCCTTTAATCTCCCACCTTTCCTCTCCCATCCTCCCTGCACATTG
The DNA here is from genome assembly GCF_024679095.1 of Eriocheir sinensis. Taxonomy (NCBI): domain Eukaryota; kingdom Metazoa; phylum Arthropoda; class Malacostraca; order Decapoda; family Varunidae; genus Eriocheir; species Eriocheir sinensis. The sequence continues at coordinate 21,533,946 of NC_066522.1, forward strand.
CTTTCTCCCTCCTTCTGTTCCTCTCCCTTCCTCCCCCCATTCTTACTACCTTCTTCCTCCCTCCCCATACACCGCCTTCTCTCCCTCTCGCTATTTTTCTCCTCTCTCCTTCCACATCAACACAGAGTGGCGTATCGTTCTTAGCGCCGCCAAGTTCCTTTTCTCCGTAACACACAGAAGCTTTCACATATCCGCATTGCTCCTCCTCCTCCTCCTCCTCCTTCTACTGCTGCTGCTTCTGTGTGACTCAGGCTCATGATGACGCTGCCGACCGTGCTCTTGCCGCCCCCTCTCGTGCCACGTTCACTGCCTGCGGGACATGGCCGGTGGAAGGGAGGGGATTGGGGAGGGGGACCTGGCGTGGTTCAGCGCGGGTGTTCGGGTGCTCGGGGCTCGCTTGGGCTGGTGTAAAAGGACACGGAACTGACTGCGTGTCTCTTGCGCGTAAAGCTAAATGTATGTATGTATGCCGCTTTTAGGAACCGCGGGAAGTGCTTATATATACTGGTGAAGCAAGGGTGTGTGTGTGTGTGTGTGTGTGTGTGTGTGCGTGCGTGGAACGGTGACACTTGCCGCGAACGTTCAGGTGGTAGCGGTGGTCGTGGAGGCGCGGCCCACCACCAACATCACCACGACCACCACCGCCGCGACCACCACCACTGCTGCGGCCCGCCCGGATTAGGCCAGTTGTTGATGGTGGTTGTTAGTATTCCGGGGATGGTTATGGCGGGGCGGGCGGCGGCGAGGGGCGGGAGGTGGGCGGAGGGAGCGGCAGGAGGGACGAGGAACGAGAGGGAGGGAGGCTTTGATGCACCCGGCCTGCCTTGATTTTTGCCGCATCCCGTCCCGTCTTCCCTGGCTGCTGGTCCTCCTGCTGGTCTGGTCGGCGAGGAGAGGAACCAGAGGAAGCGATGAAAGGATGGGAGATGTGACGTTCAAGGGACTGACCATAATGTTCTTTCTACCTCCTCGTGTACTGCCTCTCCTCCTCCTCCTCCTCCTCCTCCTCTTCCACCTCCTTGTATTTAACTTTTTCCCTACTCAACCATACTGTTCTTTCTGCTTTCTCGTGTATTACTTATTCCTCCTTCTCTGTCTCTTCCTTTTTCCCTTGTAACTAACGTATACCCTACCCATACTATCTCTTCCTCCCTCTCTATCTCCTCCTTCCTCCTTTGTAACAACCTTCGCTACCCAATCATATGTTCTTTCTGCTTTCTCGTGTACTCCCTCTTCCTCCTTCTCTGTCTCTTGCTTCCTCCCTTGTAACTAATGTTTTCCTACACACGGTAAGATTTCGGTAAGTAAAGTACGCTTCTTGAAACAGTAAGACTCTATCAATGTGGTATTTATATTGCTGTTATATGTTTTGCTACACCACCCCTTCCTTCTCTATCTTTTCCTCCTCCCTCACAGCTAATCTTTCCTGACATGCAGTATCATTTTCCCGAGTCAAGTGTGCTTTATAAACTTTTATTGTGGAGTGTATTTTGTTATCTATCTTTATACATCTTTTATTGAGGGTTGGCTGGCTGGTCGCAATCCTGTCAGTCGGAGTGAGGTGGTTACGGTTAAAGTCACATGTGCTTTTTCAAACATTAAACATCTAATATTGTGTTATTTACTTCGATGTTATTTGCCTTAGTACATCTTTTATTGAGGGCCGGGTAGCTGCGGTCCTGTCAGTCGGAGTGAGGTGGTTAAGTTAAGATCCTTGGTAAAGATCTCTGTGAAACGTGTTGAGAGGCCGTCCAGAAAGCCTTGAGGAGGAGGGAAGAGCGACGACGACAGGGCGGCAGCAAAACTGTTGAGGTGGGCGGTGGAGGTGGTGGAGGAGGGGGGTGGATGGTGAGGGAAGAGGGATGAGAGAGAAGGTGGAGGTGCCTGAAGAACGAGAAGACAAGGACGAGGAGGAGAGGACTAGGTTGAGGGAGTGGGCAGGCAAGGCAGGAAGGGAGGAAGAGTGAGGGAGGGGGTGCGGCGGCTGGCTGACTGGATGACTGGCTGGCTGGGCGGGCTGCGGCAGGTGGGTCTGACGCACTCCGTATCACACTCGCGTTCCCTCATACTCACAGGCTTACCCGCAGGTCACGCACCCCGCACCGCATGCTGGGAGGAGGATGTGTGACGGGGTGGAGGGAGAGGAGTGAGGCGAGTGGCGGTACCGATGAAAGCGTTCTATTGTGTCTAGGCGGCGAGGGGGCGGGCGGCCGGCGGGGAGAGGCGAGGGAGAGGAAGGGTGGGCGGCGGGGGATTACTGTAAGATCGGCACAGTTCTCGCCCACCCCAAGGAGATTGACTTATCAGCGTGTCGGTCTCGGTCGGTGGTGTGGAGGCGTGTGTGTGTGTGTGTGTGTGTGTGTGTGTGTGTGTGGAGGCCCCCCAGACGAGAAGCAGTAAAACGCAACACTGGAGGTTATTTTAGCAGCGGTGACGGAAGTATCTGAGCGAAGGAGGAGGAGAATAAAGAGGAGGAGGAAGAGGAGAGACAGAGGCATTAAAGAGCCGGGCAAGACTACGTGTGTCACTGTGTGTGTGTGTGTGTGTGTGTGTGTGTGTGTGTGTGTGTGTGTGTGTGTGTGTGTGTGAGACAGGCTGGCGGTTAGAGTGCCAGGAAAGCTTGAAGTGACAGGAGGAAGAAAGGCCTGAGGTGCCACAGTGGCGGGGCGGCACACACACACACACACACACACACACACACACACACACACACACACACACACACACACACAGGAGGAGGAGAGATGAGAGAAAGGGAGGGAGGGAAGGAGCGAGCAGGGAGCGAGGAAGACTGGCGTAAATCCCCCGGCGGTATTGAGGGCCCACGGAGGCAGGCTTCGGCGAGACCACTGACAGATAGGCGCCAGACGAGGGAACGCCTGCTGTGGAGCGCCGCTGAAGTATGCAAGGATGGACTGGGCTGGCGGCCTTGGGTTAGGGATGGGCTGAAGTAGGATGGGTTGAGGTTGGGCTTGACTGGGTTAGGGATGGACTGGGTTAGGTTGAACTGAACTTAACTTCTGCTTCATATTTCTGATATAAAATAAAATAAAAATAATAATATAGTAATAAAGAACTGATTAGAAAGCGAGTATAGGATTATGTGAGATTAAAAGAATGCAAGGTGGTATGTCCGTGTGTGTGTGTGTGTGTGTGTGTGTGTGTGTGTGTGTGTGTGTATGTGTGTGTATGAGGTAGTCAGGCAGGTAGGTAGGTAGGTAGATTTACGTAGTGAACCTTGGAGAGAGAGAGAGAGAGAGAGAGAGAGAGAGAGAGAGAGAGAGAGAGAGAGAGAGAGAGAGAGAGAGAGAGAGAGAGAGAGAGAGAGTGGGGACCCATCATCAAACTTGTGTGGCCAGCGTCGCGGGCGGGGGCCGTGGAGGGTCGAGGCTGCCTGATGACTGGCTGGCGAGGGTGAGGGGGAAGGTGAAGGGGAGGGGGAGGGGGTGTATATAGCCTATCGTGCCGGTGTCACTTGGGGGCGCGGCATCGTGCGGTGGTGGGGGTGTCGTGTTGTGTCCAGGTGTCCGGGCCAAGGCAGCACCTGGCACCTGGCACTGACTCACTCGTGCGGACCTACGAAAGAGAGGCAGGGAAGGAGGGAAGCGTGGAGGTGGAGGGGGTAAAGAGTAGGAAGAGGTGGATGGGTGTATGTAGGGGGGAGGGCTTTAGTGGAGGAGAGGAAGGGAAGGAGGTAAGAGTAGGGAGAGGTGGAGGAGAGTAAGGGAAGGAGGGAAGCGTAGGGGTGGAAGGGGAAGAATAAGGGGAGGTGGAGGGTGTGTGTGTGTGGACTTTAGTGGAGGAAGCGGTTGGACGGAGGATTGGAGAGTAATAAGGAGGAGAGGAAGGGAAGGGGAGAAGAGTGGAGGTGGAGGAGTAAGAGTAGGGAGAAGTGTATGCGTATGTAAGAGACTATGCTCTCCCTTATGTGGAAGAAAGGGGAGGAGGGAAGAGACGAGGTGGAGAGACAAGTCAGTGGTGGAGGAATAAGAGTCGGGAAGAGGTGGAAGAATGCGTAAGTGTGCGTGTTCTCCCTTGTGTGGACTCGTGTGGAGGGCAGGGTAGGAGGGAGGAGGGTGGGGGAGTGGAAGAGTGTCAGGACATGTATGGATAGAGGAGTGGAAGTGTTAATGCGTGTAAGGGCTGAAGGGGGTGTGGACAGGTATGGAGGTATATGCTGACCTGTGGACGTGTGGGCGTGTGTGGAGGGAAGTGGGTGAAGGAGGGGTGGAGTGGAGTGGAAGGGCTGTGATTTGTGAAGTGTGCATGTGTGTGAGGAGAAGAGGGAGAGGAGAGGTGTAAGGAGAGACAGACGGGTGGGATGTGTCAGGAGGTTAGACTATAACATGGTGCCTTGTGGACATGTGTTGTGGAGGGTGCAGGACGGATGTGTAAGAGAGGGGTGAAGCGAGGTTAAGAGGGGTTCAGGAAGGATGTGGTAGGGTGGGGGAGGTGCAGGAAGGATGTGGTTGGGCGGAGGGTGTGTAAAGAGAGGAGTGAAAGAAGGGTGGTAGGGGTTCAGGAAGGGTGTATAAAGAATGGGGTGAAGGGGAGAGGGGTCCAGGAAGGGTGTGTAAAGCGAGGTGGAGGAGTGCGAAGGGTGGAAGGGGGTGCAGGAAGGGTGTGTACAGTGAGGGGAGAGGGGAGAGGGGAGGGAGGGAAGCATGCAGGTGTAAGGTTAAGTGACGGCTGTAAACTAGAAGGGGGGCAATCGTGGACGTATTTACAGTTCTCAAGTGGAGGCGAGGGAATGGCATGGGGCGAACAAGAATGTGGAGGGCGATGACGCAGTGGTTGGTGGTAGTGGGGAGGTCGCCGCCGCCGCTGCCGCCGTCTCCGCCCCGCTGGCGTGGAACATGCGGCAATGCTCACGCGGCGCCGCCCTCCCTCCGCGGCGTGGGGTCTGCTGCACCGACCTCACTTTCATCCAGATTAATCTTGTAGTACATCCTGCAGCCCGCGATGATTGTGGGCGCGCCAAACCCTCGCTGCTGGTGTAATCGGCCCCAGAACCCTCGTCCCCACTCCCAGCCTTGGCGCGGCGAGGGGGATGACAAGCAGCACGCCTCTCTATATACGACGCGCCTAAGCTGATAAAAATCCAGTCACGATCATCCGCGTCGCCAGAGGACTCCCTGAGCGAACCTGTGGCCTCGTTGACTCCTCCTCTCGCGGGCCATGAATAGTGTTTTCAGTATACAAGGTCCTAATTGTGAGCAGAATTTCCACGGCGACTAAAAGAGGTCCGGCCGGTCTCGAGAGAGCCATAAAAGAGGTTTTACCACCAGTGAACTGTACCGGGCAGCTGGCCAGTATTAGTGGGATGACAGCTGCGAGTATTATTATGGAGCATACCGGCTGGAGGAGGCGGCCAGGTCAATAAAAGTGAACATAAATATCACCCAAGATGTAACCGCAGGTGTTCGCCGCCCGAGGCACCGCACTTGCCGGCACTTTGTGATGGCAGACCCCCATCAGCCGCGTGCCGCCTCGGGTTATGAGTGCCGGTCCTCGCCGCAGCCCCCGCCACCCGCTGCTTCCACCCGCGCCAGGCCCCCGAGCGACCCCCCGTCCCCCCCACCACCCCCAAACCAGGGACAGAGTGGCAGGACGGGGGCAGGCGGAGCAGACGGGCCGCGGGTGAGGGGGATAAGTGGGTGGTTTAACGGATCACGGCCCACCACGCCCCGCTGCCGCCCGCCTTGGTGAGGTCGACCCCGCCAGGCGCTGCTGCTACCCCTGCCCTTGCCCCACCCCCGCCCACCTTCCCCCCTCACCGCCACGACCACCGCCTCCACCACAACACCAGCCCCAGCGGCGGCTTTAACACCACCACCACCGCCACTCCACCGCCGCCACTCCCTCGCCGGCATCACAACACCGACACAACAACACCACCACTCCTGTCAGTACAATTTACTACCGCCCCTTTAGGCTTTAATCTCGCCGTCATCAACTTGCCTGCCGGTCACCTACACCCGTCCGTACTGTCTCCCTCCCCCCAATCACCCTCCTCCTCCTCCTCCTCCTCCCCCTCCCTGCCCGCTGGCCTTCTTTCTCCCCTTCGCTGCTGCCGGTGGTGGTCGGTGATCGTGCCGTTAACATGGTCGGCGACGTGACGCTGCTCCGTGCCGCTGTGACGGAGTGGGTGTTCAGGCCTGGCTGCGCTCCTCGGCTCGCTTCCTTGCCTCACAATCTCTCTTGTCTCGCCTCACTACCGCCGCCTCCACCTTGCACCACCACCACCACCACCACCAAACTCGCTCCCCACCCTTTGGTCTGGGCGTCGTGTACTTCTGCTTTCACTTCTGGCTTAACCTTTATGCGTAGAGACCTGCATACACCCACACCCACACCCACACCCACTGCCTTGGTGTTCGTGATCGGTCGTCCCTCTGTCTACAATGGATGTTCTTAGTCGCGTATTTTTAAAAGTATCGGCACGTCAGTTCGCCTGTTTGAGAAGCCTCGCGTAGAAATTGCTGGTGTGTTTTATGATCCTAGTGATAATTTTACACGACTTCTGTATCATGAGAGGAAAAAACACCCATTAAAACCTGGTTAATCTTCCCTGTGGCCTTAGGAATTAGCCGGAGTGGGAGCCCGATACGTTTAAGAATATGGATGTTAAAAGCCCGAACTCTTAGATGCTTCCGACGCTCATAACAACTATTTTCTAAGGCCACAAAGGATATCAGTCGGGTTCTCATGGGTGTTCTTCGTGTTCACGGTGCAGAAGCCTTGTCAAATTAACACTTGGCTCATAAAACTACCCACCGTGGAAATGCCTACCACAACATCCTCTACGAAAGCCTTATCAGATGTGTGTAAGCGAGTAGCGGGCTTTTTTTTATTGTTGTTTCCATTTTTTGTGCCCTTGTGCTGTCTCCTTTGCTGTAAAAAAAAAAGCTCTGAAATGTGTGTGTGAGATCATTGTAGTTTCTCTGTATATAGATTTCCTTCCCTTCACTTCTCTTGTCCCTTGCTTCGCTTCTATTTTATCTTTCCATTTTCCCTTCTCTTCCTTCTTATCTTCCAACTCTTCCTCGTCGTTATCATCTTTTTTCTTCTTTCTTCTCCTCTGTATCTCTCTCTCTCTCTCTTGCCTCTTTTATATCCTCTTTATCCTTCCATTTCCTTCCTCTTCTAACTCTTCCGTCATCATCTTTTTCTTCTCCTTTACACCATTTCACGCCACTCCCTCCCTTCCTCCCTCCTCCTTCCCTCCCTCTCTCTCCTCCACTCTTCCTCCTTTATATTTTTCTCTCTCCCTCCCTCAACACTTTCTTCCCTCTTGACACATTAAAAAGGTATAAAACAGCGCCACTTTGTCGAGACTTCCCGTGGAGGTGATGTTATGACGGGTACTGACAGAGGCACCACCACCATCACCATCACCATCACCACCACCACCACCACTACCACAACCACCACCATCAGCTTTCCTATCCATACCTCTCTTCCCTTCCCTCTTCTTTCACTTACTTTCTGTTCTTCCAATTCCCCTTTCTCGTCTTCCTTCTTCTTCTCTTCTAATTCTTCTTCGTCGTCGTCATCTTTTTCTTCTTTCCTTCTTCTTTTTCTCTGTATCTTTCTCTTCCTTCGCTCGTCTTTCACTTCCTCTTTATTCTTCCTCTTCCTCTTCCTCTTCCTTCTTCTCTGTCTCTTCCAACTCTTCTTCATCACCGCCACCGACTAGTCTCCTCCTCCTCCTCCTCCTCCTCCTTATGCTTTCTTCCTCCTCCTCCTCCTCCTCCTCCTCCTCCTTCCTTTCTTCCTTTCTCTATCTGTCTTCTTGCTACGTATTTATCAAAAGGAAACGCGAAGTCTTACTTATATATAATCTCCTTGAATTGTGTTTGTTAGTATGTGCGTGTTTCAGTGTTTATTTTTTTGTTATTTATTATTTTATTGTGTGTATGCATGTGTGTGTGTGTGTGTGTGTGTGTGTGTGTGTGTGTTAACGGTACACCTCGTGGTCGTTAGCTGCACCCCGCATGTTACTTACCCTTCCTGGTGCCTGGCTGGCGAACCGGTGGACCCTGGCAGCCTGTTGTACCCCCCTTCGAACCCGACCCTTCGCCACCCCCCTCGAGTGACTTCCGCCCCTCTGGCCTACCACCCGGTGTGCTTCAACTTCCTGGCTCGCCCCTCACTGATTCTTGCCCCCCCCTTCCCCCCTCACACCCTCTTTCCTTCTCCCCTTTCCCCCCTTCCAGTTCTTCAAGTTCCCTCACTCCTCATTCTCCTCCTCTTCTTTATTTCCTCTTCTTTCCTCCACCTCCTCTTTCCACATTGTTTAGCTCCCTTTCTCCTTCTCCTCCTCTTCTCTTTCCTCTTCTTTCCTCCACCTCCTCCTTCCACATTGTTTTCTATTTCCCTCTTTCTTCTCTTCTTCCTCCTCTTCCCCTTCCTTACCACTCTTCCTTACCCTCTTCTCCCTTCCCTTTCCTTCCCCAATGTACCCCTTCCCTTGTTCTTCCTATCCTCTTCCTCCTCTTCCTTCCCTTCCTCTCCTCCTCCCTTCGTTCTCCTATCCATATGTTCCTCTTGTTCTTCCTCTCTTCTCCCCTCACCCCCCCTCTCCCCTTCCCTCTTTCTTCTTCTCCCCTCCCCCCCTCTCTAGTGCAGTTAATCCCGTCTGATTCCAAAGTCTGATTCCCACCAACTCCTGACCTTTCATCCTGCCGTCAGACACCCCTTCGCCCCCCCCCCCACTCCGCCCCCATCTCCCCTCTAGTTCCCCCTTTGTGACCCTTGATCTCTCCCTTCTCTCCCTTAGCCTACTCCCTTTTTCCGATCTCCCTTCTCCCTCCTCCGTCGCCTATTCAGTCCGCTCTCTCTCTCTCTCCCCTGTAACTCTGATCTCTTTCCTTCAACTCCTCTCTATCTCCTCCTCCTATTCTTCTTCTTCCTATCCACTTCCCTATCCCTTTCTCTTTCTCCTATTCCTTCTTTCTTACCTATTCAGTCTTTTCCCTCTCTTTTAACCCTTCCTTCTTCCTTCTATCTCTTCCCTATCTCCTCCTCCTCCTCCTCCTCCTCCTCGTTCTATCCATCTGTTGATATTCCCTCTCTCTGATACCTCCCTTCTCCCTCATATTTATTTCTCTCCCTCTCTCTTCCCTTAATCTACTATTACTCCTCCTCCTCCTCCTCCTCCTCCTCCTCCTCCTCCTCCTTCTCCTCCTCCCCACCTGTTCATTCCCCTCGTGACCTCCAGCTCCAGTTTGTTCCTCATATCCCCAGACCCGTCACCTGTCTTCCGTTAATCCCCCGCTAAGCACTTCCCCGCCCCACCTGTCCCTCCAGTAACGCCTTCCTTCTCCTTCCGTCCGTCCCTCCCCCGCGCTTACCACTTCCCTTCCCGCCCACTCCTTACCCTCCCCACCCTCTCCACCTTCCTCCACCTTCCCAGTCTTATCCCTTTCCCTTCAACGCTTCCCACTTTCCCTCCCTCTCCACCTTCTCCCGTCCCATTTCCCTCCCACTTTTGCTACTTTCCCATCTTCCCTTTCCTCTTCCTCCCCCTTCCCCTCCTCCCCTTGACTCGCCCTGCAGCTCCCCCGCCTCTCTGCTTGCCTCCAGTGACTGCCAATTCATCACCTGCCTCCCCATAGTGACTCGCCTCGCCTCGCTGCCTCCTGTTATGCCTCTTATGCCTCCCCGTTAGTGTTACCTCGCCCCGCCCTTGTCCTTAGTCACTTCCTCTTATTCCCCGTCTCTTACCTACCTGCCTACCCGCCTGTTCCCACCTGTGTAGCTAATGACGGTGTGTAATAGCGAATGCGTGACTTGTGATGCGTAGGGAAGATTAGCGGTGTTGTGAGAGGAAGCGATTAATGGGGAAAAGGAAAAATGTCATTGGAGGCTGAGAGGGAGGTTGAGGTGACTGAAAGGAGTGAATAGAATGGGAAATGAAGGAAAGGAGGATAAGGAAGATGTAGGTTTAGGTTGCGAAGTGAAGGATACAGTTACATTGATGAGTCGTTATGTATTTAAAGGGGAAAGAGGATAGTATAGAGACCTTGCTGATTATTATTGCTGTGATAGATAGGAGAGGATGAAAAGAAGTGTAGGATACAGTTACATGGATGAAGCTCTGTGAGTATATAGGTCAAAGAAGAGAGACACCGGCTATTCGTTACTGATGCGGAGGATAGAAACGGATAGAAAAAGGCGGGAGATGAAACCAATCAGAACCAAAGTGGATGCTGCATCATATCATAGCTCCGGAGTATAAAGAAAACAGGTGAAGAGGAAAGGGAAGAACAGATAGATTGTAACTGGTGCAAAGTATATGACGGGACAAAAAAAAAAAAATGTGTATAGATATAAGACCAGGTAGGATGCTGCATATATCGAAAGTGCTGTGAATGTGACGGAGAAAGGGAGAATAGATATATTGTTACTGATGCGGAGTATATAAGAACGGATAAAAGATGTACAGAGATGAGACCAGGCATAGGAAGGAGATGGATGCTGCGAATATCATAGCTGTTGAGAGTGTGACGGAGAAAGGGAGAATAGATATATTGTTACTGATGCGAAGTATACAAGAACGGATAAAAGATGTACAGAGATGAGACCAGGCATAGGAAGGAGATGGATGCTGCGAATATCATAGATGTTGAGAGTGTGACGGAGAAAGGGAGAATAGATATATTGTTACTGATGCGAAGTATACAAGAACGGATAAAAGATGTACAGAGATGAGACCAGGCATAGGAAGGAGATGGATGCTGCGAATATCATAGATGCTGAGAGTATAAGAGAACAGGTGAAGGGGAAAGCGGATAATGGATGTGCCTGATGTTACGCGTGATGAGCAGGACTGATAGGTTAAGGTAAAGAGCAGGGGAGAGGGGGGGGGCAGGTGAGGGGAGGTATGGGGGGGAGGGAAGGGGAGGGTGAAGGTGATTAAGCAAACCGTCTCGGGGCAATTTGGAGAGTAGGTGAAGCCTGTCGCTGCCGCCACGCCTCATCGCTTCATTGCTACTGCCCCGCGCCTCCTCCTCCTCCTCCTCCTCCTCCTCGTCCTCCTCCTCGTCCTCTCATCAATGCCTGCCTTTCGTGTTGGTGTATAGTCCTGCGTGCCTTCTCCTCCTCCTCTTCCTCGTCCTTCTCCTTATTCTCTTCCTACTCTTCCTCGTTCTCCTCGTCGTCTTCGTCCTCCTCCTCCTCCTCCTCCTCGTCCTCCTATTCCTCCTTCTCTTCATATCAGCGCCTGCCTGTTTTATATTGTTGCTCCCTTATGTTTCTCCCTCCTCCTCCTTCTCCTCCTCTTCCTCCTCCTCCTCCTCTTCCTCCTCCTCCTTCTCCTCCTCCCATTAGCGTCCGCCTGCTGCCTCGCCTGCGTCCTGTCAAGCTCACGATCCACACATTGACAGTCATCTCTCTTTCTCTCTCTCTCTCTCTCTCTCTCTCTCTCTCTCTCTCTCTCTCTCGCTCTCGCTCTCGCTTTCGTTCTCGGTCAGTAATAAAACCTAATCGTCATTATCTCTCATCATGCACTTCACGCTTGACCCCACCACCACCATCACCACCATCACCACCAGGCTCATAAACACGACTGCTGCTTACAGACCCCGACCCGACTAGACCCGACCGGACCCGAGTCACTTATGTAATAATCTTGCTAATTCAACGTCATTATCCGTATACAGTGTCCTGGAACTTTAAAACTCGCCCACCACCACCATCACCTCTCCCCTTCCCTTGTTTTTCCTCTTCCTTCCCTTCTCCCTCTCCCCACCTCCTCCTCTCTCCTTCCTTCCCATATGTTCGCCTTCCCTCTCTTCTCCCTTCCTTGCCCTTCTCCTCTCCCCTTCCCTTATACCGTCTCTAACTCCTCCTCCCACTCCTACTCTCCCGCTATCCCACTCCTGGCACCATTTTACCATCACCACCTATACTGCTACACTACCGCTCCTTCGACCCCCTTCCCCTCCGCCCTGTAGCCTGCTATCCCACTCCTGACACCACCATCACCACCTGTACTTCTGCTCCTACTTCGACTCCCTTCCCGCCCCGCCCCCCCCTCCTGCCCGTTATCCCAGTCCTGACACCAGTGAAGGCAGGACGTGCAATATTGGACTTTCCTGCTACACATCCTAGGCTGTCATGTTAGGGAAGTTGCCAGGAGTGGTTGGTCCCTGTTGTGTACTGTCATAACATTGGCCCTCCTGCCGCCCTCGTGCTCTCGTCCTACCTGGGTATGGATGGATGTATTGATGTATTGATTGATTGATTGATACCTGTGCCTACCTTACCTATGCCTGCCTACCTGTGTGTGTGTTGTAGTACCTGTATGTTTAGTTATCTGTCCATCTGTCTTCATACTTACCTACCTATACAAAAGATACCTACCTACCTGCCCCTCTAATTACCTTTCTAGCATTTTACTTACCTTACTTTTTACTAACTCACCTACTTACCCCTTTTCCTACTCACCTTCTTGACATCATACTTTCCTATTTATCTATTATCTAACCTCTCTCTCTCTCTCTCTCTCTCTCTCTCTCTCTCTCTCTCTCTCTCTCTCTCTCTCTCTCTCTCTCTCTCTCTCTCTCTCTCTCTCTCTCTCTCTCTCTCTCGTACAAATGATTACTTATATAGCATTGTCCTGATAGCGTCGAGAGAGAGAGAGAGAGAGAGAGAGAGAGAGAGAGAGAGAGAGAGAGAGAGAGAGAGAGAGAGAGAGAGAGAGAGAGTATTGGCTGGCGTGCACGATAGGATAGATGAGAGAGGGCAAGAGAGAGGGTCGGAAAAACGGGGAAGAGAGAGAGAGAGAAAGGCGTTAGGGTGTGAAGAGAGAGAGAGAGAGAGAGAGAGAGAGAGACACACACACACACACACACACACACACACACACACACACACTCACTCATTACCTCCCGCCATCCCGAACACGAACACTCACCGCTCGCTACCTTGTCAATCTCATGCTCCCCTGCGACTCAGAGCTCGTTCATCTCCGCCGAGAGAGAGAGAGAGAGAGAGAGAGAGAGAGAGAGAGAGAGAGAGAGAGAGAGAGAGAGAGAGAGAGAGAGAGAGAGATATATATCACGTAACTCAACCTTCATAAATTAACTGGTGTGTATCTTTATCATGTATTGCGCTAAGAGTATATAATTGTTACGGCGAAATTAATACAACAAGGAAAAAAAAAGATGAGTATGATAGAAGAGACTGACTGACTGACTGACTAACTAACTGTTTATAAGTATATTCTTGATGCTTCCTTAAACTATTTCCGTGTTCTTATTGATGACGCAAGGACAGAGAAGGCGTGGCAGACAGGAGGAGGAGGAGGAGGAAGAGGAGGAGGAGGAGGAGGAGGAGGAGGAGGAGGAGGAGGAGGAAATGTATTACTATGAGATGTTTGTGCATGTGTATGATGTCGGGAAAGTTGTGCAGGTGTGACAGGCATGTATACTGCGGGGGAGAGAGAGAGAGAGAGAGAGAGAGAGAGAGAGAGAGAGAGAGAATGAGGGAAGAGGGGGAAGCGGTAGTGATGTCTCGCTGCTTCTGTGTGTGTGTGTGTGTGTGTGTGTGTGTGTGTGTGTGTGTGTGTGTGTAAGGGGTGGAGTCCGTAGGGGCCTAATGTTTACCCGCAGCGACAAGGGAAGTGAGAGTAGCCGAGACGAAGGACTCCGGAGACAGGTGAAGGGGGGGGAGGGGGAGGGGGGAGGGGGGGAGGGAGGAGGGGCGGGGGCAGGTGTGTCGAGGATCGCACCTTCGGGACGTCAGGGGCCTCGTTCTGCCGCCTCGTCGTGTTCCTGCCAAAGTCCAGCAGCAGTTTTACGGTTTGGACGCGAGACTCTGTGCCTCCCTCGGGAAAGTTAAAGTGAGAGGAGTGCCTGGTGGTGGTGGTGATGGTGGTGATGGTGGTGGTAGTGCTGGTTTTGGTAGTGGTGGTAGCGGTGGTGCTAATGTCTTGGGTGATGGTGTTGCGATCTTGGTAGTGGTGGTGATGAAAGTGTGGGTCGTGGTGGTGGTGCTTGTAGTAGTGGTGATGCTAGTGGTGGTGCTGGTTATAGTGGTGGTGGTCCTGGTGGTGGTGGTGATGTCCTAACGTTCTGTATATTAGGTTATGGGTTAGTTCATTCGTCCATGCAGCAACATCACGCATCGATACTTCACTCCCTTCTTGTCTCTATATGGGTGTGTTATCCGAAAATATGTTCCACTGCCTCTCAAAAGAAATCTCACTTTTCATATTCACTTACGCTTCACACGCTTCCATTTAGCGGTCTCTTTTGTTATATTCCTCCTTTTTTTTGCCCTTGGCCTTCTTCCTTTACCATGAAAAAAAAATCCCTCATATTAACTACGTTGGACGGACGAACAACGCATCTTATCGAGAGGGAAAGAAAGTATCCTTCAAACATCACATTCTTATTACCTGTTTCCCCATCAAAGTCAAGGGTTGGTCGGTCGGCTAGTTGGTGTGGTCGCTGTGACGTCGCCTCTTTGCAACCCCGAAGGCGTGTCATCAATGAAGCGCCGTGGCAGGACGCGTAATCCGCCCCGACCAGCCACCACAAGGCAGAGGTTATCGAATAATTAACCCTTCATTTGCCTGCTTTTTGAGGCTTAATTGGATTTACGTTTTTACATCCACGTGGAGGGGGACGGAGGAGGAGGGGGAGATGGAGGAGGAGGAGACGGACACGCTCGGTTAAGAGGAGAAGAGTGGAAAGGAGAGAGACTGCTGGCATGAACGAGGGGAGAGAGAGAGAGAGAGAGAGAGAGAGGGGGAGAAAGATGGGGACCGAGGCTGTCATCTGTGTGCCAGCGCGTGAGTCAGCCCGTCGCGTGTAGTTCAGTGTCGCTAAATCAGGTCAGCGTGCACCGGAGACGGTGTACCAGACCGTGATGGCGCGCACTATTGTCCCATGAGTCGCCGCATTACTCCTGTGTGTGCCAATAGCCAAGCCAATAGCCAAGTTCATGAGAGGAAGGGGTGTGAGGAAGGAGGGATCGAGGCTGAGTTTGGGAATGAGTTCTGTCGTGGTTGTTTTGTTTACTTATAGAAAGGGAGACAGTAGCGTTAAGGTATGAGATTCGAATAGCTTATCTTACGTTAGAGTGAATTCAAGGAAGTCTGAGAGCGGACGAAGGTGCTAAAGGAACCTAAGTCTACTAACCATCAATAGACAGAGATTTAGACAGGGACAAGGAGTGGGTTGACCTGCTTCCATTATTCTTATAGAGGAGGTGGAAAGAGAGTCAGTCAGGCGGACGCACAACGACAACACTGACGGAGAAGTCGGGTAGCATAGTTAAGTAATACAGTGGAGGCTGCAAAGAGCGTGCAGGTGTGTGTGTGTGTGTGTGTGCGTGTGTGTGTGTGTGTGTGTGTGTGTGTGTGTGTGTGTGTGTGTGTCAGCGTTTGTGAGCTTAATTTACTCATATAGAAAGGAGGTAGCAAAGAAGTCGGGGACAGAAACCACAAGAGAGCATGGCAGAGTTGAGGAGTTAGTCGGGCAGGGAGGAGGCGGCGAGGAAGTTAAGGGCCAGAACGTAGGTGCATAACCGAAGCGGGGAGTGAGCGAGGCACTTTTGTTTACATAGAGCGAGGAGGCTGCGAGGGTGCAAAACTTCAGCCCTTCCCCGGGTCTC
Source organism: Eriocheir sinensis (assembly GCF_024679095.1). Classification (NCBI taxonomy): domain Eukaryota; kingdom Metazoa; phylum Arthropoda; class Malacostraca; order Decapoda; family Varunidae; genus Eriocheir; species Eriocheir sinensis. Next base: position 21,549,573 of record NC_066522.1, read on the forward strand.
CACGTCGAAGCACAGCCAATGTCACGAGCCTTTGTCCCTGCATGCCGCATTCCCGCGGTGCCGAATTGAGGTCGGGTTTCGTTCAGTGCTGGTGGTGTGAGCGAGGAGCCTGCGAGGGTGCAAAACTTCAGCCCAAGGTCTTTGCTTCAGCCCTTCCTCCTCGAGCCGCCACGTCGAAGCACAGCCAATGTCACGCGGCCTTTGTCCCTGCATGCCGCGTTCCCCGGTGCCGTATTGAGGTCGAGTTTCGTTCTGGGTTCGTAGCGGGAGTTGTACGTCACCCCCTGCATAGCAACGCGGCGCATTCTGTGTGTTTATCCTGCGTGTCGGAGGCCACTTGAAGTGTCCGCGCCCAATAAGAAGCTTAAAGTGCTTTTCACACAAGAATCGAGTCGAGTCAGGCGGCAAGACAGCGCCGTGAGGAAGCTGCTGCGTGGGGAGCAACAAACCTCTCGCACTCTCACAACTTTGGCATTTGAGAGCAATACGAACTCCGAGGGGAGGAAGGACACAACTATCCTGGCATTTGATACTTTTACTTGTTTTTTTTTTGCGTGAGGAAAATAAGCTTAAATGTCCCAGCCCCAAACGTTAATGGCGTCATTATGTTGTTATCCCTCCTAGCTCTACCGAAATTATGCAAAAATGTGCCGAAGCGATACTTTTTCACCGCCACAGCTTCCTGCAGCCGCGCCTCCACGCCTATCCACTGCCACCCCCTCTCCGCCGTCCCTCCCTCCGCCCGACCCACCCCCGCCACGGCACCTTGTAACACTTTTACGGCTCCCACCCGACGCCTCCACCACCACACGGCTGTCATCACCAACACGACGCTCAGGACATTAACACCCACTGCCACGACCACCACCACCACCACCCACTCTGCCTCTTCTTCTCCCGCCACCCCCAGCTGCACCACGTCCCCCCCCCCCCCTCCCCCTCCCCCCCGTCCCCCCCCCTGCCACGCGCCACACCTGCCGCGCGACAGCTCGCCCACGGTCGCCGGTGCGGGGGATGTTGCTGTCTGTGTGCCAACTTGCTGCTAACTTTCCCCGGGTCGATGAGGAGAGCAACAACCGCCACCGGCTCGAGGGTCGCGCCCCCACTGCATTGCTGTGCGAGTTTCGATCTTATGGGCGTCATCAGGTTGACAGTGTCCAGACGCTCCCGCCCCTGCTGTCGCCTGCCGAGTGGCTTCCTGTCACAGGCTGGTCGCACTGCTCGTCTCCCTCGGCGCCATCACTGTACTATGTTTTTTCTTTGCCATCCCACTTTACCGTGCCATCCGCCACCCCTGCCAGCCCAGCTTCCCCGCATCAGTCTATCATCTAGATGGAATCTCTGAGCAACCTCACCGCCCTCATCCATAAAGCGGACTGAAGTGGCCGCCACGCACGTCCTGTCGGTTCCCCTCACCCCCCTCACCGCTCCCCGCCCCGCCGCCCGCCGCTCTCAAGACCCTCATTCCAGGTTTAGACACGACCTCCGAGAATCCCACAGCTGTCCCCCTCCCTACTGGCTGGCTGCTGCTGCCTCTGCTCGTGCCTCCCCCAGCCAGCCATTAGTCGGGGCCCTCCTTCCCCTCCCTCCTGCTCGTCCTCCTCCTCCTGCAAGCTGCTCTCGCCCCTCGCTGCCCTTAATCCTTCTTCTGTATTATCAAGGATTACACTTGCGACTGTCTGTTTGCAGTTATCGCCTTTGTCATACTCACAGCACTTTAATAGTATTTCCTGCCTCCCCGCCGCACTTTATAAACATTCCACATTGTCCTTCTCTCACTCCTCCTCCTTCTCCACCTCCTCCTCCTCCACGCCCTCACATGCTCTCCACACCTCCACTCCACTTAACGTTGCTAGCCTTCTCTCCCTGTATTGCGTGTCCCTCCACATTGCCACACTTTACAAGCGTTCCACATTGTCCTTCTCACTCCTCCTCCACCTCTCCTACTCACACGCTCTCGGCACCCCCTCCACTCCGCTGTAGCCTTCCACCTACCCTGTATTGCGTGTTCCTCCACATTGCTCCCGTTGCCCTCCACGCCACGCACATAGCTCGCAACACTCCCGCGCCCCCGTTCATTCCACCCTTGCATGCACGGCCTTCCACACGCAGGCACATCCCTCCTTCCTCTCCACCGTCATCGCTACCCTGCCTCACTTGCCTATCCCCACGTTCCTCATATCTTTGTACACATAGTCGTTCACATCACACACACACACACACACACACACACACACACACACACACACACACATCCCCCTCACCCCATAACTCATACCACGTGTTTTACTCTCACCACACCCTTCCTTCACACCGCCCCCTCCTCCTCCTCCTCCTCCTCCTCCTCCTCCTCCTCCTCTTCACGCTGCATTCACGGATCTTCCCCCCACCCCCCACCCTCACACACACCCTCCTTCCCACACTGTGTATACAACCCCCACACTCACCCTACACCCTTCACCTTGTACAAACAACCTTTCGCACTCCAGACCAGTCCCCGCACCCCGCCCCCCTGCCCTGTCCCTCCCAGCACCACCACCCCTCACCACCCACCACTTACATACCCACACAGTCGCCTCAACTAGCTAACCTAACCCGCCGACCCGCCCACGTCACCCCCCATCGACAGCCGCCCTCTCTCTCCCTCCCTCACTTCCTCAGGTCACAGATATCAAAGTTTACCGTATAAGCTGAACCAACTTAATTTTGCCTCAGTTGATCTTCGCGCGTCGTCAGTCTGTGGCGTACAAAGTTTCTGTTTCCGAGACGCAGTTAGTCTCTCGACCCGTCCCTTCCCGACCGTCCATCCGTCTGTTTCCGCCCGCCGGCACTGAGGGGCGTCTCTCTCTCTCCCACCTCCGCCGCCTCGAATCTCAGCTTGTCGGATGCTCAGCGAGAGTCAGATGAGCGATACCGGAGACTGGGACGCGCGGAGAGAGCAGGAAAGGTGAAAGAGTCATAGACCGGACATAAAAAAGAGGCAGACAGACAGATGACAACAACAACAACCAGCCATTCCCATCATAAGTCCGCGGGGAGTTTGCTTTTTTTTTTCCTCTCAGCAGAAGTACGGGAGGGAGGTCTCGATTTAAATAGTGACTGATAGCGTTGGCGAGGCGAGGCGAGGCGATGAAGAAATGGCGTATTGGTAGTGTGAGGGTAATATGGAGCAAGAGGATCGTGCGAGGGGAAGAAGGTGAGGAAAGGAAGGGAAGGAGGGAGTAAGCGAGCGAGCCAGCCTTTGTGTGAGTGTGTTTCTCGAGCGTCCAGGGAAGAGAGGAGAGAGGAGGAAGGGAGAGAGAGAGGGGACGCCGCCCGCCACCACCCACTCACTCTATATCATTCCGACCCTCAAGTCCTTGTGTTACTGCAGCGGGGGCGAGATAAGCTGAGGGAACCAAGCCTTTTTGATGCTGTTATACATGTTGCTACTATTTACTAACGCTTATGTGCTCCTGCTATTACTACTACTACTACTACTACTACCACCACTTCTACACATACAGGCACACATTTGGTTGCTCCCCCTCCCTCACCACCACCATCACCGCCAACACCAACACCAGCAACACTAACACCAACACCCAGGTACACTTGCCTCAACTATCCCCTTGAACCCTCGGGACCGCCACGCCGCAAGCTGCATGTATACCCCGACCTGGACCTGACCCCAGTCTAACCCAACCCTCGCCATCCCTCCCCAACCCTTCCCAGTCTAACACAGTTCTGCCTCAGTTCTTCCTAGCATTTCCCAACCTTTCCTAACCTAACCCAGCCCTCACCAACCTGCGTCAGCCCTTTCCAGCCCTCGCCAGCCAGCCTCAGTCCCTCTCAGCCTAACCCAGTCCATTCCCAGCCCTTCCAGGCATACCTAACCCAGCCTAACCCTCTTTTCGACAGCCTGCTTCAGCCCAACCCAGCCCTCACCAACCTGCGTCAGCCCTTTCCAGCCCTCGCCAGCCACCTTCAGTCCCTCTCAGCCTAGCACAGCCTTTCCCGGCCCTTCCAAGCCTACCTAACCCAGCCTAACCCTCTTTTCGACAGCCTGCTTCAGCCCAGCCCAGCCCTTCCCAACTTGCTTCAGTCCTTTCCACCCTAACCCATCCCTGCCTCAGCCCTTCCCGGCCCTGCACACTCGCCCTCGCCGCCGCGCCATGCAGGGAGGGCCGCGTGTCCAGTTCGCCTCCATTAACCCGCATCAGCGCCCAAGTGACTCACGGGGGCGTGGTTAACGACTGCTCCAAACCCACGCCCGGCTCAACGCCCCTGCCTGACCCCTCTCCCCTCCGCCTCCTTCCCGCCTTCCTGCGCCTCCCCTCTTCATCGCCCTCTCTTCCCCTCTCTTCTCCGCTCCTGTTCTGCTCTTCCTGCTTTTCCTGGTCGTCCTTGTCACGCTCCTCCTCCTCCTCCTCCTACTCCTCCTACTCCTACTCCTACTTCTACTACTACTACTACTACTACTACTATTTAAACTATGTAACTTCTTTTTCTCTTCTCTATTATGTTATCTCTTCTCTTTTCTTCTCTTTTCTTCTTTTCTTCTTTTCCTTCTTCTCATGGTCGTCAGCTGGTCTCCTACATCCTCCCACTGCTCCAGATCCTCCTTTTCTTCCTCCTGTTCCTCCTCCTCCTCCTCCTCCTCCTCCTCCTCTTTCTCCTTCATCTTCACGCATCTGCAGACCGCATCCTTCCCCTCACACATTGCTCCAGGCTCCGTTCCTGCATCACGCTCCTTCCTCCGGCCTCCTCCTCCTCCTCCTCCTCCTCCTTTCTTCCCTTCCTGTCCTTCCTTTCCCTTCCTTTCCTTCTCCTTCCTTTAGCTTCCAACCTCTTTCATTGTCTTGTTATTCCTATATTTTCTTCTCCTGTTACATCCTGTCCGTTCTTATCCATTTCCTTTCTTTCCCTTTTATTCCCTTCCCTTACTTTCCCTTCTCTCTCCTTCCTTCATCTCTTTCCTTCACTTTCATTATGTTATTTCTTTCCTTTCTTCCCCTCTGTTCTCTTTTCTTTCCTTCCCTTCCCCTCTTTCCTTCACCTTCCTTTCCCTCTCTTTCCTTTCCCTTCCGATCCCTTCTCTTCCTTTCCTTGATCTTCCTTTTCCCTTTCCTTCCCTTCCATCCTTCACTAATGCCTCCTCTCCGCATCTTCCCTTTCCTTCCCTTCCCTTCTCTTCCCTTCCAACTAAGTACCTTCAGACACACACACACACACACACACACACACACACACACCACGCACCCTTCCTCCCTCCCTTCCACCCCGGCACCCACTCAACACTAAATCCACGTCATCCACTTGATGCTTTAGTTACATGCACCCCACTTTTCAAACCGTCCACAGTATCGCTCGTTCATGTGTTATTCAAGCACTTACTGTTTTATTTCTACGTATTTTATCGGAGGGAGAGAAGAAAATGTTTAAAGTCCTGCGTGGAGAGGAAAGCGAGGGTGAGAGAGAGGACGGGCGGGAAGGAGGGAAGGTAATAGAGGGGAGAGAGTGAGGAGGGGAGAGGGAGAGGAAGCGAGTGCCTGTAGGGTGGGCTGAAGGGCAGACCAGGGCGACTAGACGACCAGCCAGCCAGGAGGTGATGTTCTCAGGATCATTATGCGACGTCAGCCCCTCTCCCCCTCTCCCTCGTGTCCCTTCTCTTCCCTTCCGCTGGTGGCTGGCTTGTGCTCTCCCCCTCACACCACACCTCACCTCACATCACCTCTCCTCTTGCTCCACCTCCATCTTCCACGCACCACCTCCTCCTTCCTCACTTTTCCCACTCACCCACTCACACGCACTCCACACACCTCCCTCCCTACCTCTCTCTCTGTCTTTTTCTCTCTCTCCATCTACCTCTCTATGTCCCTCGCACGCATTTTTTTTTTCTCTCTCTCTCTCTCTCATTGCTTTCCACCTCTATGCTACAGGGTTTGTCTTCCACCTCTTTCTGTAGTTGTCCACCTTCTTCCATATCTCATCCACCTCTAGTCTGTATTTCTTTATCCACTTCCATGCCTTATCTTCCACTTTTCTTTATACAGTTCTTCACCTCCACACTACACGCCTTGCCTTTTCCACCTCTTTCTACAACTTCTACAATCTTCCACCTCTCATCCACTTTCGTTTCTACATGTTTTTCTCTTCCTCCACACGTTGCCTTCTATATTCCTCCTCTTCCACTTCATTCTATATCTCTTGCTCCACCTCCACCCCTTCCCCTCTCCCATAATTCCTTCCCCTTCTGTCTCTCTCCGGCATATGACCACAGATGTTGCGCCGACTAAACAAAACTTTCCTCTTTTTTTCCCTTCCCATCTACCCGTTATCCACTCTTCTCCACCTTCAAGTCTTCCCTTCCACTTCTAATCCACTCCATCCCACAACTCTCTCCACATCCTCCTCGACCCACGCCTCGCCTTTCCACCCCACAACACGCTCTCTTTCACACCTTTTTTTCATCCCACCTCTTCGCCCCTCACACGCGGCTTTTTCTAGTTCCCCGCCCCTCTTGTAGCTTTCCCTGCCCTCCCTCCCCCCCCTCTCCACCCCCTTGCCTCCTCCTCGCGCTCCTCGGCTGGGTGGCATTACGTGTTTGCTCTTCTCGCATCAAGGGCTCGCTCGTCGACTTCCCTCTCGCCTGCGTATCTATCTAGCTATGTATCTCGCTCCTGACTTCCCTTCCCTTCCCTTCTCTTCCTTTTCCTTCCCTTCCGCCTCTTGTTCCCTTCACTCCTCGCCCTTAATTCCTTTCCCTTACCTTGCCTTTCCTTCATTTCCTTACCTTTCCCTTCTCTTTCGTTCCCGTCCCTTGTTTTCCATTGCCTACCCTTCCCTACCCATCCCTTCCCTTGCCTTCCCTTCTTTTCCCTTCCTTCTCTTATTCCTTCACTTATATTTCCTTTCCGCATCTCCCCTTCCCTTCACTCCTTACCCTTCCTTTCCCTTCCCTTCCCTTGCCTTTCCTTCCCTTCCTTACCTTTCCCTTCTCTTTCGTTCCCGTCCCTTGTTTTCCCTTGCCTACCCATCCCTTCCCTACCCATCCCCTATAAGCTGTCTGTGTTCCGTGTTTTGCTTCCTTGCAGTGTTACGGTTATTCAATACAAAGGTCGTGAGGTGTTGCGGGCATGTGTGCTGACTACTTGGATTGTCTCTTTCAGTGCTGTCTCTCCTCCGCGCTGTCCGATTCTGTTTTCCACGCATCGAAAGGTCGTGATTTGTATCTATGTGTGTGTCTGACTTTTATACCGCAAGGGCTGGTCAAAGTGTAGCATTTTCGTATTCATTTTTGCTACTATTGTTATCTGACGTATTTACTGCAGTTGCGGGTCACAGTGTATATGTATTCTTTTTGCACACATTTTTTTTTGCAGCTGTTTATTTTTATGCAGTTCTAAACTTTTTTTTTCGGTCAGAGTGTATCATTTTCTCATTTTCTCATTCGTTTCTAGCATTTTTGACGTTTAGTGCAGTTGGTGGTCACAGTTTAGCTATAATCTTTTTACACAAACACTCTTTATGCCGCCGCTATTTATTTTATACTGTACTAATCTTTTTATTTTTGCCAGTGTTGTTATGTGACGTCTTTACTGCAATTGCCGGTCACAGTGTATAATCTTTTTACACAAACACTCTTTATGCCGCTATTTATTTTATACTGTACTAATCTTTCTTTTTTTGCCAGTGTTGTTATGTGACGTCTTTACTGCAATTGCCGGTCACAGTGTATAATCTTTTTACTCACACTTTTTATGCCGCTGTTTATTTTATACTGTTTTAACTTTTTTTTTTTGCCAGTGTTGTTATCCGACGTTTTTACTGGAATTGCTGGTCACAGTGAATCTTTTTACACACATTCTTTTCCACTGTTTGGTTTATACAGTTCTAACCTCTTTATTTTCGGTCAGACTGTATCATTTATTATTCTCATTCATTTTTACCATTTTTGACGTTTACTGCAATCGTCGGTCAGTGTATAATATTTTTACACATATACTTTTATCCCACTACTTATTTTATACTCGTCTAATCTTTCTTTTTTTGCCAGTGTTGTTGTTATCTGATGTTTTTACTGCAATTGCCGGTCACAGTGTAGCTATAATCTTTTTACACATAATTTTCTTATGCCACTATTTATGTTATGCCGTTCTAATCCCCTTTTTTTTCTTTCTCCCGTGCAGGTAAGCGTGGATTCTTTCTTCCCTTCGCTTCCCGTCCCGTCCCTTGCCTTCCTCGGGTGGGCGGGCAAGGCGGCGGGCGGTAGCGGAGGCGGCGGCGCGGTCAGGTACACACACACACAGCCACAGGTAAAATTACATCCGTGAGTCTTACAGGAGCGGACGTGGTGGTGGTGGTGGGACGGTGGGACTCTTGGAAGGGGAGGAGGAGGAGGAGGGAGAGGAAGGGAGAGCTCGAGGAGGAGAGGGGAGGCGAAGCGAGGCGAGGCATACTAGCACACACACACCTCAGGGCCCGGCCGTCCCCCGCTCTCGCTCTTGCTCCTCAAGTGATAATCGAACACGCTCGCTCAGTGCCTCTTCAGTTTGTTTCGTTTTTCATTCATATTCGTTCGGCGTCGACGGGCGAGGGTGAGACGTATTGGCGGGGCGGCGGTGATTATTACTGCCCTCGTGGCGCTCAGCTGACGACAGAATGGAGGGGAGGGGGCCGGGGTGTTTGAGGGCAGGGGAGGGGGGCGGTGTGTGTGTGTGTGTGTGTGTGTGTGTGTGTGTGTGTGTGTGTGTGTGTGTGTGTGCGTCGCCTCGCTTTGATGATTACGCTGGAAAGTGGAGTATATGGCGAGAGAGTTTAGCGAGGAAGAAAGGAGAAGAGGAGGAGAAAGGGGAAAAAAAGAGACGTCCTGTATGTGTGTGTGTGTGTGTGTGTGTGTGTGTGTGTGTGTGTGTGTGTGTGTGTGTGTGTGTGTGGTAGCAATGGAGAAAAGAAAGGAGGAGGAGAAGAAGGCGAAAGGGTAAGAAAAAAGAAAAAAAGACGGAAGAAAGGTGATGATGACTGAGCCGGAGGTGGAGGCGGAGGCAATGGCGTCAGAGAAGGAGGAAGAGGAGGAGGAGGCGTTGCATGCAGGAGGAAAGGAAGGAAAGGAAGGGAAGACAAGGAAAAGAGAGGGAGAAAACATGACTCAGAAAAGCGTGATGCGGTAGGTGGGTGAAAGAGTCGCTTGGTTATCCGTGTGGGCTGAAAAGGAGGAGGAGGAGGAAGAGGAGGAGGAGGAGGAGGAGGAGGAAGCAGTGGTGGTGGTGGTGGTGAGCTACGGACATCAGGTGTGTGTTGGCACGGCTCAGGTGTGTGTTGCAGGTGAAGGGAGGATGGATTGGACGGGAAAGAATGCGAGAGGGGGAGGAGGAAGGTGAGGAGGAGAAGGAAGGGGACAGGACAAGAGGGGGAGAGGAGGGAGTGTCAGGCGTCAGCTGTGATGTGGCGGCGGCGGCGGTGGCGGTGGCTCAGGGGAGGTGGAGGTCGGCGAGAAGGAACCTGTTGTTTGTGGTGACGACCGCTACCTCAGTGGGCGGCGATCCTTTTGTTGTGAGGCTGCATAATGGGCGGCGGGCGTAAAAGCCGGCATGGGAGAGTCTGGAGGCTGGGTAGGGAGGACGAGGAGGAGGAGGAGGAAGAGAGAAGGGGTTAGGGAGGAGGCGGAGGAAGAGGAAGAGGTAAAAGAGAGATGGGGTTAGGGAGGAGGAGGAGAGGGAGAAAGAGAGAAGGGCTTGGGGAGGAGGACGAGGACGAGGAGGAGGAAGAGACGGGGTTGTTGGGTTGGCAGGCAGCGAGCGGTGAGGTGAGGCGAGGTTGAGGTGGCTCGGATAAACGGAGGGAAAGAGAGAGAGAGAGAGAGAGAGAGAGAGAGAGAGAGAGAGAGAGAGAGAGAGAGAGACAGGCAGGGAAGGGATGAAAGCAGGTACCGGAAGGGGTTTTAGAGGAGAATCGTTAGCCAGGAGCGAGCGAGGCATCACAGCGGAGGAAGGGAAGAAGACGGGGACGAGGAGAAGATGGGAAGGACGCGAGGGGAGTGAGTGAAGGGGAAGTGCTGACTGAAGAAGGAAGAAGGGAAGAAGAGGGGAAAGACACGAGAATACTGAAGGGGAAGTGCTGACTGAAGAAGGCGTAGAAGAAGAAGGAAGAGGTGGAGGACACGAATGGCCAGGAAGAGGGCGCTCCCATGGTCGGGCAGCTGGATACTTTATTTGATGGTCGTGATATCTTTATTGATGGCGAGGAGCGAGGGGAAGAAAGGCGAGGCGAGGCGAGAGGGAGACGGAGAGCTTTACACGACGAGAGAGAGAGAGAGAGGGAGAGAGTGGAAGGGGGAAGGGAACGACAGAACGACAGGGACGCAGCAGCGGTGGCATGACAGGAATGTGTAACTGTAGCAAGACTAAAGATACATGGCGTGCGGGGTGGCGAAGAAAGAGTATAGTGGTGGTGGTGGTAGTGGTGGTGGTGGTGGTAGTGGTGGTTGTGAGTGACGGCGTGTGGACTGGAAGGGAGGGGCGAGGCGAGGCAGCTCAGTGACAAATGGATGTGGATGTGAGCGCTGCAGAGGAGGAGGAGTCGTGCAGTAATCGAGGGTGTCAGCTGGTGTGGGAATGCGGGGGAAGGACTGAGGATGGAGAGAGAGGAGGAAGAGAAGGAGGAGGAGGAGGGTGCACGGTTGATGGCTGGCTGGGAGGGCGTGTGTATGTCTGTATGTGTGTGTGGGTGAGTGGAGCGGTGGCACAGAAGCAGGAGGAGCAGGAAGTAGTGGCAGTGGCAGTGGTGGTGGTAGCAGGAGCGAGCGAACAGCAGGTGCACGCAGAGAATAAAAGCTTGTCCGCGACCCTTGTTATTTGTGGTGGCGAGAATGTCTGGCTGGGGAGAGAGAGAGAGAGAGAGGGCGAGCGAGGGGTGAGGGTGAGGGTCTCTGTGTATGTGTGTGTATGTGTGTGTGTGTGTGTGTGGATGGGCGTATATGTATGTGTGTGTGTGAGGAGGAGCCTGACGCCGCCGCCGCTCGTGGGTGTGGGAGGAATGAGGACAAGGTGGATGTGTGCAAGGGTTGGGTCGTTGGTTCGTGTGTCATTACCTGTTTTATGTAGCCGCGCGGCGGAATGGGGCAGAAAAGTGTGAACCTCGGACGCACCCTCGCCAAAGTTGCTGAGGAAGGAAGGTGAGCGGCGAGCGGACCCAGAAAGGATTGGACGGTTCCTTGACAGCGGCGGTGGTGGTGGGGGACGGAGGAGCCTTGAGATGATGGTGGTGAGAGCCAGTAGTGTTGAGAAGGGAGAGAGTGTGAGGAGAGGAGCGGCGGAGTGGCGAGGAGGGTGAGAGGAGCGTCTGGTGGGGAGGGTAACAGAGTCTGCTGAGCGTGAATGCGTCTGGCGGAGAGGCAGAAGTGATTGTGTGTGTGTGTGTGTGTGTGTGTGTGTGCGTGTGTGTGTGTGTGTGTGTGGCCCTGAGGGATGGCGAGAGGGAGAGGGAGGGGTGGAAAGCGGAAGGTCTAGTCCGATAGGGTCCGGTTAGAGAGGGCGTGTGGTGAGGAGGACGAGGAGGAGGAGGAGGAAGGGGATGAAGGAAGACGAGGAGGAGGAAGGGGGTCTGAGAGGCTGAGTGTGTATGCAAATGATCATTAGTATGGAGGCGTTTCTGGCGGTGTTTGTGTGGAGGGATCGCTAGGGGTTGCTCCCTGCCGGGCGAAGGCTCACCGTGAATACCTCAGACGGAGATCGCTGGGATGGAGGGCAGGTGGCGGGTGATGGCGTGATCTGGGTTCATGGGCAGACAGGCTGAGTGAGGGCCGGGTGGATGGGTGGGCGGGGGACGTGGGGGGTGACTGCAGAAGCGCGACTAAGGCGGGGACAGGGCTGTGGTGGTACGATGAGTTGACGGGATCCCTGGTCGTGAGGAAGGCAAGAGGAGGAGGAGGAGGGGGTGACTGACTGACTGTCGAGGTGGCTGCCAAGTAGAGTGGCTGACTGTCTGAACGCCCTCCCGTGTTGTTACTGCGGCACTAAACAGGAAGGGCGAGACGGAGGGTAAATGGGCCGAAAAACTGTCGGAAATGACGTGAGTAGATTACAGATGTGAGGAGACATGACGCGGCTAAGCAGGAGGCGAGCGAGGGGCGGCGGCGGCGGTGGTGGGGAGGGAGGTCATCGTCGAGGGTCTGTGAGCCCCACACGCACACCTCCGCCTCTCATGACGGATGGCTGCCAGTCGTGACCGTCAGCTTCAGACTTTTCCCGGCCTGTCTTCACACTCCCTGCTGTTTTTTGTTTGTTTGTGCGGTCTTCTGGCGGCGCTGAGGCATCACTCACTCTTTACAAGGTTTATGGTTCACCCCCGAGGCTGTATACTCGTGTGAGAGAGAGAGAGAGAGAGAGAGAGAGAGAGAGAGAGAGAGAGAGAGAGAGAGAGAGAGAAAGCGTAATGCTGAGGTGGGTGGCAGCATCTCCCTCAAACCGCTCAGGGCTGAAGGCCTCACTTGACAGCCAGCCGCAGCTATCCCGCTGTTCGGGGTGGCCCCAGCGCCCCCCCACACTCCTTACCCACCCACCCCTGCCCACCAGGCCCCGTACCTGCCACTCGCCGGCCTTCCTGTCCGCCCCGCGTCGCCCTCGACTTCCTCCGGCGACGTCATCCGTAGCTTTAAGGCTGCCTTGCGTGCCAACTCCCCGGTTGTCACCATCACTCTCCCCTGCGGCCGCCGTCCTGTAGCCCAGAGCAGTTTGTTCGCCTCCGCTTACCTGTCACTTGTCGGAGCCGGCTGTGCGGCGGCGGCCGGGGGCGGGGAGCGAGGCGCGCTGCGGTGACGGGAGAGTGGGCTCTGCGGCGCCACGTCCCTCCTTGCCGCCAGCACTCGCCGCGGCGGTGTTTCTAACTTCCTAGCCGCTCTTTATCTCCCGCAGCCTTGTCGTTACCTTAAGTGAAGTCTGCGCTCAACAGTTGTTCGGGTGCCAGCGTTTCTTGGAGGTCTGACGTGTTCCGTGCACGTGTTTTATTGCTAACGATTACGAAGCCATATGTGTTGCGCTGTCAAACTGCTCACCCGCGGATGGCTTTCACCGCCGCTCCGCCCGTGCTCCTCTTTCATTACACGCCTCCAATTTGGTGTTTGTCTAGGCGTCACACCCCTCGCAGGGAACTCGTTCTTGTGTCCCATAATTCCTTGGGTCAGCGACGTTACACTGAACGTTGAATTAGGATGGAAGAAAAATTCGTAAATGTATGTAGTTCACAGGGAGTAAATGATTTTGTCTTTAGGAGAGTGGAACTAATGTGTTACCTGGTAATACTTGTTTTTAGATACGCTCCCTCAGCGGTGCGGGGGGGAGGGGGGCATGATCCTGGAAGTACCACCTGCATGTGCGTTTGGCAGCCATTATCACAAGTCTATTATCATCATCCCTTCCACGCGCCGTAGCCGCTACACCCAAACACCCGTAATGTTGTCCTCCTCCCCTTCAGCGCGTCTAGCCCGTTGACCCGACCATTAAATCTTGAGATCCATAAGGCAGCGCTGCGCCATAAACACCAGCATTACTAGGGCGGCGGCGTCTG